>NW_006922285.1:507508-510619 GCF_000298275.1 Orycteropus afer afer
CACCAAAATATTTAATTATTTCAGGCCTAAATGTGTTTCCTATGAGTTATCTTTGAAAGGGTCTAACTGTTGGAATGAGTGATTTCACACTAAACAATGAGAAAGGTTCTAAGAAAGACATCAGAGTTGAGACCATTTCTCTAATTTCAACATCATTGAGATGCAGAGTTCAACTTGAAACAAAGTGCCAGAAAGGCACAGGGCACATCTCACAGTCATTTTGGAGCAAGGGATCGCTATGATGAGGTCAGTGGCTGACAAGATTAAAGGCAGTGGAAGGAGCCAGCCTGGAAGTACACAGGACAGTGGATATTTACCAAGCAATAGATAGCTTCAGAAGTGAAGAATGGAATATTTTTTAATGCTATCTCACATTTCTCCACAGGCTAGTGAAGCCTTGAAATTTACCAGTTTTATTCAATAACCGGAGATGTTTTATTTCTTCATGGCTTCATATAATGTTACAATACTAAACAAAAGTGATTTCCTTTGAAAATAATGGCATTCATCTATTTGATTTTAATAGTGACAGGAAAAAACGTTTGCAAAATAAGAAATTTACAAAATGTCAACACTACAATTATTTGGCTAAAAATATTGTTTCTATGGTAATAGATTAAAAGTTCATTATAAGGTATATTCTTATAAAAATATTTTCATCTGAAGTCCTTAACTTCAAAACTCGTTGAAAGTCTAGAATTTTGGTTCAGGTTGATTCACACTCCTACCCCAGTCACACACTATATTAAATATATTATTTGAATCATATTTTAAAATCTCTCTACGTTACCCTTCCTCACCTATATAATGGGTATAATAGCACTGTTAAAGGGCAAAATTCAAAAAGCTGAGTATTCAAAGAATACCAAATAATCAGAGAAATTGTTTTTTTTTGTTTTTTGTTTTTTGTTTTTTTTGTAATGGAGAAAAGAAGCAAAGTCCTCACCGAGACAGCTTGGGAGGATAGTTTTGGAAAGAGATGTTCATTGCCACTTTGAAATTTTAACATAAAAACTTCAATCATGTATAAAAGAAACCCAGTTTCTTCTGCACAATCTAATGGAGCATGAAATTATTAATTGGCTAATAGTTTTCCCCTGCTGTGTCCATTACTATCCACTCATGTGTATTCTAGGGCACTTCTCAGGATATTTTCATCATTAAAATAAAATCATTTCTGCTACTTAGAATTTATACAATGGTTTAATGAATTTATGCAGGATTTATTTTCAAAACAAGGAATTTGTGAAATGTTAAAGTATATTTCATTTATTTCAGAAAATGAAACACTCTGGTGTTGAAATTATATAATCACATGAGAAATGATACAAAAGGGGCCATTTTCCTGTAATACATCACTTTTCTGTTTAGATGGAAAATGATAAAGAAGGCAAGACAATATAATAGATGGTATGCCTCATTCTTAATGCTTTCTTAACTCTAAAAAAAATCTCACAGCCATCTGTTATCTACATGTCAGGTTGTTGCACTTGAGTGACATTTTTCTTTTTTTATTTGAGAAAAGATTTTTGAAAATGTTAATAAAGCTAATTTTAAAAATATGATGTTAATACAATTCCTATTTAAATACTAAATCCTCAATCTCATTTGCATTTATGGGCTCAGATTAGGTATTTAACTAATCTTTATTAAAGTGTAAACTCTATGTGTAACCTCAAAGAAAGGTGGAAACTTACTTTTTGTTAAGCAAGGTAAGGTGAAAGAAAATTATATTACTTGCTTACATAATTCTAAAACATTAAGCATATGCTGGTGGAAAGTCAAATAATTGGTATAAAGGTATATTTATATTTCTGCTTTCTAGTCTTATATTTGCCTGAAGTATCCATTTCTTGTGTTTGCATGTGCTTATAATCTTAAGTCTCCAAAAATTTGACACAAAATCGTACACATATGTTGAGGAATTGAATGAATATGCACTTAGAGGAAAAGATTCCAAACCAAACCGAAACCAAATGCACAGCCATTAAATCGGATCTGGCTCATAGTGACCCCTCCTTGGGTTTGAGAGGCAGTATTTCTGCAGAAGTAGATTGCCCAATCTTCCTTCCAAGAAGTGGCTGGTGGGTTTGAACAGCCAGCCTTCTGGTTAGCAGTCAAATGCCTTAAGCACTATACCACCAGAGCTCACCCATCTATTCAACTTAAATTCAAACTGTGCCAGGGGGTTGATTCGATGGGTGAATGTTGTAATAGAATGGGGAACAACAATCATACTTGCCATCGTCAGTAGGCATGAATGTGTATTCATAAGAGAAAAAGCTTTTATTGCATTTAGTATAAATTCTTCCAATCACACATTAGCCAGATACAACCAGATTGGACAGCAGTCATGACAGGCGCATATGAGCAGAATAGGTGATGATCTTGTGAGATACATTAGAATCTCTGGGAGAGCCTTATAAAAGCACTTACATATACATAAAAGCACATACACATACAGTCAGTGATAGTTGAAATTTCTATAATGGAACAACTTTTTTTGTACCAGAATTTGGGTTAATGTTTTAAAAATATAATAAGGACTTGGTTACTCATCTTAGGAGTAGTATCATATCAAAAGATAATTTAAGTTAGTATAACTATTAATTTTGTAAGGGTAACACCCCTGGTTAGCAGTAAAATGCCTTAGAAACTACGCCACCAGAGCTCCCACATAAAAATATAGATGACTTAAATTAGATCATATATATCATAAAATTTTGTAGAGGGTGGAAGAAAAAGCCTAGGGACTCATTAGAACTTTGAAGAAGGGAGAGGGGAAGTTGAGCATAGAAAGAACTGGGAACAGAATGGGAGCATTGATTGAGAACTGGTAGATTTTGTTTAGTCTAATCCTGGAAGTCACCACTCACCTGCCAATATGATTTTTACCAATGTCTGCAGTCCAAGGAAGAAAGAAGCATCAGGATTGGAGGAAAACTCATTAACAAAGCTGTGCTATGCCGATGACACAACTTTTCTTGCTGAAAGTGAAGAGGACTTGAAGCACTTATTGATGAAGATCAAAGACTTCGGTCTTTGGTATGGATTACCTCTCAACATAAAGAAAACAAAAATCCTCACAACAGGACCAAGAAGCAACATCAT
>NW_006922285.1:511409-524153 GCF_000298275.1 Orycteropus afer afer
ATGGTGCAAGACCAGGACATGTTTTATTCTGCTGTACCTAGCACCACTATGCATTGAAACCTATTCAAAGGCACCTAAAAACAACAACAATCTGAGATGCAAGCATCTTAAGTTAGCAGAGTAAAAGCAAAAAATGTAGGCTGAGAATTTTTTCTCAAAAAAAAAAAAAAATATATTAATCCCTCATTGTTGTTGTTATTTTTGTTATTATTTGTCTTTACATCATTTGGGACTCATGGAAAACTCATGTACAGAGTAGAACTTCTCCATAAGATTTTCTAGGTTGTGACCCTTGAAAAGAAGATTGACAAGTTTTTCCCCTGAGAACCTCTGAGTGGGTTTGAACAAACAATCTTTCAACTAGTATTTAAACACTCGAATGTTTAAACAAGTAAATGAACCTAATCTAGTATAGTCCAGTATCATTTAACAATCAATATTGTATGATATGAGGGAGTATCACAATTTTTCTGGTTAACCATATCACAGCATTCTGTCCTTTAAACATCCCCAGCTCCAAAGGAAAATATTTCCACTATAATAAGCATTTCACCATTTTACCATTAGAATTTTCCATACAAAAAAATTGTTTCTTTGGGAAGACAAAAGATGGTAATACCAACATTAAGTCATTATCAAGAGAAATTGAATTCAGACAAGAGGAAACACAGAAATAGGGAGATGAAAGTACAGAAAGGTGGCACAGAGATCCCAAAAAGGTATCATTCTGTTCTGAGTTTTCCTTATCCAAGCATCTCAAAATGCCATTCTCAATATACATGAGGCTGGATGTCATCATTGAACTGTAACATATTTATAAATAAAACAACATGCACAAAGTCTACAACTACAAAATTTAATGTCTACTTACCCTTCTAAGAATCATTTTTATCTCATATGTGATGATGGAAATACTTTCTTTCAAATTGGGCTCCTGTGAGGATTAATGGTATAGGTATAAGTCCGAAGCATTTTAACTAACATGCATGCATGTGCTCACCCACTGCCATCAAGTCAATTCTGACTCACAGTGACCCCAACAGATATCTAAGGATGTAAATCTTTATGAACACAAACTGACTCATCTTTCTCTGTGCAGTAACTGGTAGGTTTGAGCCACAAACCTTTTGGTTAGTAGTCAAATGCCTAACCACTACCCTACCAATGCTACTTCCTTCCAAACATTACAATTTTCCCTCAGGCAAATTTTGTTCAAAAATTTTCACTCATGCTATATTTTTCCTAAAGGAAGAGATAATAAACCACTACTAAACTATAGACATTTATTGCACTCTGTAACAGACAGGTACTACACGAAGCAGTAAAAGGAACCTGGGTGGTCTCAATTTGGTGAGCTACATAGTGTGGTTTTAGAGTCAGATAGAGTAAGCTTTAATTCTACCACATCATGACCTTGTGTGAAGAATTTGTTCCCTCTGAGTTTTGGAATCATTACCTCTAAACTGAGGCAAATAATTTCTATACCACAGAGATAGTAACTAGATTATAAAAGTTAATAATGAGATAAACATTTAGCATTCTGCCTAACACGAAGCTCTTTTCATTTAGTTACTTGAAGAATTTGAGTTATGGAGCTGGCTTTCTAATACACACTGCATGATATCCAACAATACACTTAATCTTTCTGCTATTAATTGTATCCACTATAACTCTAATCATGTAGTGCCTCTGCTGTACATCACAGTATTAGTGTTGGATCAAATAAATAGTACATGACATGCTCAGTGGAATATAACTAATACATTTGTATTTTTCAACAAGCTTGGCTCAAACTTATTTTAAAAGTGGTCCATCTTATCCTTGGACTAATTGCTTCCAGAAACCTTTGATTTTCTACACTCTTCTTTGATTCATATGAGAGGAGACAAATAGTTGCATCTTAGATGGCCACACAAAAGCTTTTAAGACCCCAGATTTTGACCCCAATTTTAATTAAAAAAAGTTTATGGATTCTAAGGTGCTTCTCTTTAGCTCAATATATTGGGGGGCAAAAAAAGCTTTGTAGCATTTAAAGAAAATATTCTTTGTCCCTTGTCACAAGGTATTTGGGATTTCTCTCCAAATATCAGAAATGTTGAACCCCTGACTGATCTGCATTAGGACTCAGTGGACTCATTATTACCAAAGATCTGGTGTAAAAAGCAGTTGACCATTAAAAGGCAGTATTTGATAAATGACTTTGGAAGTAGACTTATTGATCACTCCGGTCCTTTCCACCCATAACATCTAAATTCTGCCGGGATTCTTATGAGGGCCTTTAAGACATACACAATAGGATTACAATTGGTAGAGCCTCACGCAGGCAGAAATAATATTTGGAATCTGAATGGTTACAATGAACTACTCATTATTTATGTATTTTTTAATGTTTTTCTTGGAAAAAAAAACTATCAAAATATGAAAGCTATACCGATGGATATATGTTTATATTACAATAAGCAAAAAAGTAAAGCATCTATTTTTGAAAGTGACTGTTTTCTTTTCATAATATGAATCTAAAGGTATGTATCATAAGGGAAATAGAGAAAAGCTATATAATATGGACATTTGTTTCATCATATTTCTTTGCTAATCTTGATTCTTGTACTCCATTCTTTGCTCTTGCTTTCACAGTGATTAATCAAGAGATGAACTACTATCCACAAAGTCCATTAGAATCCTTTTTTTTTCCTCCTGGCTTATAAAACTCAGATGATATAAGCCTTTCTTTCTCTGTAGTGAAAACTTTCTTTCTAATGACAGAAGGAAATGAGGGTAAAACTTACAGATGATTTGGAGAGAGAATGAAGGATAAGAATTTAAATAATGATATATTTTGCATCCTGATGTTTTAAAGTTCAAAGTGATCTCTTCTTTCCTCTGGTAACTGAGCTAATGCATTTCCATTTTGTTTCTTAAATGTATTGCAAATAAATCTAGTTTGAGTCCTCACTAATATTGACAATGAGACCATAGAAAAGTGTTCCAAGTCATATGTTCTAATACGAAGAATTTTTTGAGTCTATGTAAAATGGGGACTAATAAAAATCTTATCCCTGAGAAGAAAATGATGATGAAAATAATAATGCTTTCTATAGTGTCATGTTTGATTTATCACCACCACCTGAGTCTTCAAAGATGTAAGAGATGCTTGAGTTTTGGAAGGTAGGTGGGAAAAAAAAGAGAAAAGTCAGAGACTTGGAGTGTAGCTTGCTTTGAACAAACAGGATTTTAAAGATCTTACATAAAAGGGAAAGACTCATCTAAGCTCACACATTTGGTACCAAAGGAGTGGAGCATAGAGTTAAACAAGAAATGGACACTTGAGGAGCAAGAGTGAAAGAGAAGAATGGTTTCTTTGGGTATTTCCAAATATCTTCTGCTGAGCACTGAATGATCTGAAAAGATAATGATTTTGTGTAAACTAAGTTTCACTGAGAGCCAATGGCTCACAAGCCCAGCCATATATTTCACTTTGCTTACACAAAGTAGAAGCATAGAGATATTTAATTGTGGTCTAAGCCCTCTGACATTTCCAAGAAGCCAAATTCACAACCAGATCATTGAAGGACAATTGCTCAATAAGATTCCTGGTTATTATCAATTGAAGCACCCAAAAAATCGATGCATAAAGTAGCTGACAATAGTTTCAAGTTTGTATCAACAGAGAAAACCCAAGCTTGCCAATTTGTTGTTGTTGTTGTTATGTGCTGTCAAATCGGACCTGACTCATACTGACTCCTCCTTGGGTTTCTGAGGCAGTATCACTATGGAAGTAGGTTACCCAACCTTCTTTGGAGGAGTGGCTGGTGGGTTTGAACCCCCAGCCTTCTGGTTAGCAGTCATGTGCCTTAGGCACTATACCACCAAAGCTTGTCAATATGAACACCATTTTAAACTTAGAGAAAACAGATCTTCTTCCTATGTGCATCACATGATATGAAATACCTATGGAGGAAGTTATCACTTTGTGTTACTTCACCCTTCACACTTTTAAAAGTATTTATATTTGTTTTATTATTAAATTAATATTTGTTTAGGTTTATTTTATTTTGATTATTCATTTATCACTTTATTATACTTATTGTGCATTTGGGAATCCTTGTAATAATCATTGACTCACTGATCTCAGGATCATGTAAAATACATCTGGACCAGAGATTCAGGTCTTGAGACTGAATGCTATAACTAGACATCATTATATGTCTCCCTTTGGTTTTACTTGAAATTTTTATTTTATTAAAAAAAAAAAAAAAGTTGTGCTATATTAGGAGAGGCAATTCTTGAAAATGTACTTACATGGAAATTCCATTTTAAGTTCAGGTATTATCTGATATTCATAGAGAGACATCTGCATTATAGCAGAGGTTTATACTGAGTGCCAGTAATCTTTAATAAAAGAATTTCCACATCAATTGGGGAGTTAATTTGGTATTTTGGTGCAGAGAAACTTTTCCATCAAATTTAAAATCACATAATTCTGACAAGTATTGTTCCATAAATAAGTAAAAGCCAAGCTTTGCTTTTTCCTGGGGGAGGGAAAAAAAAAGAAGAAGAAATTGTAGCTTTAAAAACATGGATCCTGTGTTTGGAAACACTGTTATGGAAAATGCATATACTTACTAGGAGATGTATGATTAAAGAGAAAAAAAAAAATACCTATGACAAAAAATGAACAGAGTATGAAAAATGTATCAAGGATTTGCCTATCTGTGGCTGAAAGAAAAAAAAAAAAAAACTTTTCTGAAAAGAAGGAACCATTGCATACTAATTGCCTACCAATTAGAAAGATGATGTCAACGAGCTCTTCAAATTGATATTATTTTCTGTTTTCATTAAGGTTTAAAAATTATCCATTTAAATCCCTCAAAGACACCCAAACAACTTGGAAGAGAGAACGATCAGGCTTGCTGACTCAGGACTGAAAAAAAAAAAAAAATCACCCTTTTATTTCACTCCCTATTCCTCCATAGTTATAGGATTTCATTATCCCCCTTTTTTAGTCTGGAATTATAGCTGAAATTCAAAAGCCTAATTAGGAGAGAGAAATTTGAAGAACTCTGACAACTTCCTTTCAATAGAAAATCTCACTAAGCAGTGCAGTCCATTCAAGAGCAACAGCAGTAAAACTTTCCTTTAATGATCAATATTTTTCACTACTAAAACCTCGGCCTCATCAGGGTATTTAATTTTACTAGTTTGATAACTTCCCCCCCCAAAAAAAAATTGGAATTCAAAATAATTTTCTGTCTAAAACTTTTCCTAGGAACCACTTGATGATATTGTTATGTGTCAGGGGAAGAGGTAGTGTAACATCTCTTCTGGCAACATCAATACATGTATTACCAATCCAAATCAATGAGTGAGATTCAACCTTAGCATGTGTTGTTGTTAGCTGTCCGCTAGTTGTCTCCGAATCATAGCAACTCTACGTACAACAGAATGAAACACTGCCTAGTTCTGCGCAATCCTCACAATATTTGCTTGAGCCCGTTGTTGCAGCCATTATGTCAGTCCATCTCATTGAATGTCTTCCCTTTTTCACTGTGCCTCTATATTACAAAGCATGATATCCTTCTCCAGGGACCAGACCCTGCATGTACCTGAGTCTTTATTCATCAGCCTGCCATGTTATCTGCTGATTTTAGGATTATTTAACCTGTGGCCTGCTTGATCATCTAGGGACTGTAACATTTTACTTATCTACCTTGGGTTTGTCAGCCTCAGCAGCCAGCAGGTGCCTGAGTTAAGAGAAGTGTCCAAATTCAATGGACTGGGAACAAGAGTCAGAGCTGAATCCCAAGGTTGAGGGGTGTTCACCTAGCCCCTAGATCTTGGTACTTTGAACTCAAACTGCTAGTCTCCTAAATTGTAAGAGAATAAATCTCTGCTTGTTAAAACTACCCATTTGTGGTATTTTCTGATAGAGTGGCACTACATAACCAAAACAATGTTCAACTATGTATTTTCTCAACAACAACAAAAATAAATTATAAATAGAAAAAAGGACACACTTTCAGGGTCAATGTATGCCTTCTCATCACAGCTGTAATTTGTACCCCAGTATATGGTAGCTATATCTACATTACATTTAAAGCTGATTATTTCAGTTTAAACCAACAATTAGTTCTTTAAAGATAAAAATTACATCATATTTATCTTTATAACTTCTGTTCCTACATAGTTCTTCAAACAAAAATTATGCTTAATATACTTAAAAAAAAAAAAAAAAAAGTTGAGTTGGATCCGATGCATAGTGACCCCTCCTTGGGTTTCCAAAGCATTTTCACTACCAAAGTAGATCGCCCCATCTTCTTTCCAAGGAGCAGCTGGTGGGTTTGAACCTCCAACCTTCTGGTTAGCAGTCAAACACCTTAGGTACTACGCCATCAAAACTCCAATGCTTAATATATATCTATTAAATGAGTGGAATACACAAATTTATATATTGTTATCTCAATGGGATTGTCAGCATAGTCATAACATTGTGCTAACTTGTCTTCTAAGGACCCTAATTTTAAATCTAAGATACAATAAATCCTACTACTTCATCAATAAAACATAGTGCCTATAATTTCCAAAAATTCTAAAACCCTTTTAAGGACTTGTAGTTTAAATATATATGTTAATTACTTTATTTCATTATTATCTAGGGGAACCAAGGACACATTATATGGTTAATGATTTAATGCAGTTATGTAATAGGCCAGTATCTGTCCTGTTGCTTTTCCTCAATATACGTGTCTTTTCTTTTCAACCTAATAAATTCCCTGATTTGTGTTGTTTTTGTTGCACCTAAAAGGAATGATCTATTTGTATGCTTCCGTTTGTTTGGGCTACTTACGATTTCTACTAGTTTTCACCTTGCTTAGAATGTGAAATTCATGAAAACAGAAACAGGTATGTGTATCTCTCTCATGTTATATTTTAATCACCAAGAAGTGTATCCATCACAGACAGGTGCTACACACACACAGACAAGTATGCATGCAGCTTAAAAAGTCAATTAATGGAGCACAACTTTTATGATTGCTCAGATCTTATTTTCTATAAAATTCACTGTTCTTACCTCTATTACTCTTGATAAATCCTCTTGCATTTCCCTGGAGGCTTACCAAGTTCCAGGAAAGGAAGGTGTCTACAACCTGAAGAATTCTTACACCTCAGGATTCTTTTACAAGGACTATTATCATATTTAATAATATTTAACACATGTTACAGGAAGAATTCCCATTTTTAGGACTTATTGCTGTTCAGTATCCCTGGTGGATAAGCAATTGATTGCTAACTAAAACATTAGCAGTTCAAATCCATCCGCCACTCTGCAAAGGAAATATATGGGAGGTTTCATGCATAAAGATCAAAACCTTGGAAACTCTATGAGGCAGTTCTACTTTGTCCTATAGACTCACTCTCAGATTGACTCAATGACAGTGAGATTGTTTTTTCAGTTTATTATTTTTGAGTCATATTATCAGAATTTGTTTATTTAATTTTGTAAAAAAAATAATAATAACATCCTTAATTACATAGGAGAAAACTGAAGCCTATATACGTACGATGTTTAAGGTCATGCTTCTAGTGGATCTTATAATTGGAATTAAAACACAAATATTTCTATTTCCAGAGTATTTTTTAATTATAGTTTGATTTTTTTTTTCAGAAATAGTATTTGACTTAATTTGATGCTAAATTTTCAAACAAAATAATAATGTTGTTTTGATTTCATAATAGTGTAAACTAGAAGCATTATCTAGAATTTATAGCATGGAGAGAACTGCTAGATTTCAACTTAAACTCAAATTGTTTCAGCAACTCTATTTCCTACAGAGAGCCCATTTCAACAAAATAAAGGAAATTTTGTTTCAAGATAAAAGCATCCCAGTGTGATTAAACTTGAAAAACCATATCATGGAAATACCTATTTTACATGAGTATATCTTCTAAAGGAAGTATAAGTCAGGCCTGTTGCAGCCTAAGCATTCTGATCCACTTGAGGAAAAATAAATTATTGATGAAAGAAACAGAGTCAACAAGGCACCAATGAATTAAGTAGCTATATGGGAGCTGTCCTAGATTTTTTAATGTCTTCTAGAGTACAATAAAAGAACAGAAGAAAAGAAATAAAGTGAAAACAAGCTAAAGTATTACTTATTAAAGAGTCATGAAAAATGATTTCAGGAAGTGTAGGAAAGAACATGAAATATGAGGGGTGCTAGAAAGGGTCTAAATGTTTGGTCATTCAAATCCACCAGGGAAGGATAAGGCAGTTTACTTTTGTACAGATTTATAGCCTTGGAAACCCTATAGAGCAGTTCTACTCTGTCCTATAGCATTGCTATAAGTTAGAATCAACTTGATGGCAGTGGCTTTGTTTTTTTGGGGTTTAGGATGGGTATACATTATAGGTGTTGTAGTTAAGTTGTGTGTCAACTTGACTGGACCTGGTTTTGAGTGGCTGGGCAGCTGGATATAGTTATTCCCCATAATGAGACCAGTAATCAACTCCATAGTGGAATCCATAGGAGCAGCTGAGTTGTTCTCTTAGGAATGTGGTCTGCTACCAGTATATAAGAAGTCAGCTTTAAGAAAAGTCTTGGAGCTTTTTGGCACAGTTGGAACCTGCATTTAGCTGAGCCCTCATTCAGCAGCCTGTCATGCTGGCCCGGCCAACCTTAGAACTGTTTCTGGACTTGAATTAGTGACCTGCTGTGTTGTTTGATAATCTCGGGACTATGCTATTGTACTTGTCTATCTTAGGTTTGTCAGCCTCAGCAGCCAGCAGCTGCCTGAGTCAAGAGAAGTTTCCAGCTTTAGCGGGCCAGGAGCAAGAGGCAGAACTGAAGCCCAAGGTCAAGGAGCCTTCACCAGCTCCTGGAGGCAATACTTCGATCTTGGACTTTCAGCCTCCCAAATTGTAAGAGAATATATCCGTTTGTTCAAGCCACCTTTTTGTGATATTTTCTGTTACAGCAACACTAGAAAGAACCAAAACAATATGGAATAGATGATTAACCAGGGAAAAGGGCTCTTCTGGTCCAGCAAGCACATTGTGTCACCTAGCAATAGGTCAGTTCATGACTGAGTACAGTGAACTAGCAGACAAGAAATTTTAAGTAAGAGTCTTTAAAGTCTTGTTTACAAATGTTGTACATTTTCTATTTCAAACCTGCTTTAAAGGAATTACTTTTTCAAATGGTCCATAGGAGGAAAAAAATCTAATTTGACTAGAAATGAAAGAAGTGGCCTTTAAGAAATGTATATTTAAGTGATTTTTAATATTTTTTAATATTATAGTAATAAGAACTAAGTAAAAATAATAATATCACTAGTTAGAGATTAATATTTTCTCTATACACACTTTCTTTGCATAAATACCTGGCTATACATTACTATTTAATTAGGGTCATATTTTGTATCAATAGAATTACATTATGTTTTCTCTTGACATCAATAATAATTTCCTCAATTTATCTTTCAATTAATTTGCTTTTATAGACATAATATTCAATTCAATTTATGACTATATTAAATTACATAAATATTTCCCTCATATTAAATATTTCATATTCCTCTATCTATAAGAAATATATATTTGAATATATCTACATGCACACCACTGCTTTTTTTATCTAGTTGATTTTTTTCAGAACTGCTGAGTACAAAATATACATATTTAAACACTCCCTACACATTGCCTATTATCCTATAATACAACTAACCTCTTCCACAGTGCATCACTGGTGGCTCTAGGCACTATTCAAATTGACCCATTCCAGCTATATCCTTGCTTCATACTCATTTAATAAGTCTGAAGTAAAAAATAAAAATCAAACAAAAAAACAAAACCTCAGACTGCTTCATCTGGAACACAGAATCAACCATCCCTACTTCTTCTCAAAACTCAGTACTTACTTGTGTGTGATATTAATGATGTTGCTCGATAATTTCCACATTCTGTTAGATCACCTTTCTTGGGAATGGGCACAAATATGGATCTTTTTCAGTCAGTTGGCCAGGTAGCTGTCTTCCAAATTTATTAGCAGTGATGAATAAGCATTCCAATGCTGCACCTGTTTGTAGAAAAATCTGAATGGGTATTCCATTAATTCCTGGAGCCTTGTTTTTGCCAGTCCCATCAGTAAGGCTTAGATTTTTTCTTTCAGTACCATTGGCTCTTGATCATATCCTGCCTTCTGAAATATTTGAACATCAAGCAATTATTTTTGGTACAATGATTCTGTGAATTCCTTCCATCTTCTTTTGTTGTTTCCTGCACTGCTCAATATTTTGCCCATAGAATACTTATGTATGGCAACTCCAGGCATGATTTTTTTTTTATCCAGTTCTTTCAGCTTGAAAAATGCTGAGTACATTCTTTCCTTTCGGTTCTTTAACTCCATGTTTTTGCACATTTCAAATACTTTATTTTTTCTTCTCAAGCTCCCCTTTAAAATCTTCTGTTTGGCTCTTTTATCTCATCATTGCTTCCATTCATTTTAGCTACTCTCCATTCAAGAGCAAGTTTCAGAGTCTCTTCTGACATCCATTTTGGTCTTTTCTTCCTTTCCTATATTTTTAATGACTGTGTGCTTTCTTCACATATGATGTTCTTGATGCCATCCACAACTTACCTGGTTTTTGGTTATTGGTGTTCAATGCATCAAATCTTTTTTTCAGATGATTTTAAATTCAGGTTGGAAATAATCAGGGCCATATTTTGGCTCTTGTGGACTTGGTTTAGTTTTTCTCATCTTCAACTTGAACTTGCATGTTAGCAATTGATGGTCTGTCCCAAAGTCAGCTCCTGGTCTTGTTCCACAGGTGTAGTCAATCTATTCCTGTATATTCCATTGGTGAGGTCCATGTGTATAACCACTGTTTATGTTGTTGAAAAAAGGTATCTGCAGTACTTTTTGGTCTTGAAAAATTCTATCATGTGATGTCCAGCATCATTTTTATCTTCAAAGTTATATTTTCCATCTCCTGATAATTATTCTTTTTTCTAGCTTCCTCATTCAAATCACCTTGTAGTGTAGTGCCTAAGGTACTTGACTGCTAACCAGAAGGCAGGTAGTTCAAACCCACTAGCCACTCCTTGGAAGAAAGTTTGGACAATCTACTTCCGTAGCAATACTGCCTCAGAAACCCAAGGGGGGATCGCTTTGAGTCAGGTCCAACTCGACGGCAAACAACAACAACAACAACATCAATACATCCTCATTGCATGTTTGATCAACTACAGACAATAGAATTGATGAAAATCTTCAATTTCTTCATCTTTGGCTTGAGTAGCTGTTGCATAAATTTGAATAATAGTCATAATAACTGGTCTTCCTTGTTGGAAGGAAGTGATGGATATTATCCTATCACTGACAACATTGTTCTTCAGGATAAATCTTGAAACATTCTTTATGTCAATGAATGCAATGCCTTCCTCTTCAACTTGTCACTACTGCCATAGTATATCATATGATTGTTTGATTCAAAATAGCCAATATTCATTTGATTAAGCTTACTAATGCTTAAGATATCAATCTTTATGAATTCCCTTTTATTTATAATAACTTCCAATTTTCCTAGATTCATACTTTGTGTGTTCCACATTCTGTTTATTAATGGATGTTTGCAACTGTTCCTTCCCATTTTGAGTCATACTCCATCAGCAAATTGAGGTTCTGAAAGTGTTACTAAATCTACATCGTTATGAGTGGCTCTATTTTGAGTAGGCAGTTCTTCCTCAGTGGTATTTTGAATTCTTCCATCCTGAGGGGCTCATCATCTGGCACTATATCAAACAATGTCTGAGGGCTATTCATAAATTTTCCAGTAATATATCAGATGGTGTTTCACTGTTATTCATAAAGTTTTCACTGGCTGATTTTTTTTTTTTTAAAGGGGATGACCCCTTTCTTCTTCCCATTCTGTCTTAGACTGGAAGCTCTGCTGTAACCTGTCCACCATGGGTGACCCTACTGGTATTTGAAATACTGGTGGCATAGCCTCCAGCCTCACAGAAACACATAAGCCACAACAGTAAGGCAAGCTGACAGACAATTGGTGGTCATTAAGGTAGGAAGTGCATTTTATGTAGGGATCAGTTTATTACACCTTCATTATCATAAACTTTATAAAGTGACCATGGATTCAGAGCTCAGTAGAATTCATATTCTTCTGCTTATTATCATTAAGGCAGATGTTTTATCTGCCTTAGCTATGGTGAATTGAACACATAAGAGAGCATAAAGAACATTAGATGTTCTGCTCTACTCTTCACCTAAAAGCTTAAAAGCATTTTTATAGTAATAAAAACCTAGACCACAAGAAATAAGAGAAATGAATTAAAGAATTGCTTTGCAAATCTCTCTGTTTTATTAAAAGTAATATCATTAGCATCTTTTTTTTTTTTTTTGGTTACATTTCTTTTGTATTTTCCAAAGATGTAGGTTTAATTATATGAACCTCATTTTAGATGAACTGTGACATATAAATAAGACTAAAACTTTAGAAAGCATATAAAATGAGTATTTTTTCAATCATAACTTTTTAAGATAGAAATGATAGCAGTTGGGGAAAATCTGGAAATTGTATCTAAAAATCTGAAAAGTTGTACCAAAAACAGTTCAGATGTATATAGAGGAAGCCATATAAATTAATTTTATAACTATGAAAGCAATAAACCAAAGTCACTGCCAACAAGTCAATTTTGATTCATAGCAACCCTCCTTGGGTTTCTGAGGTGGT
>NW_006922285.1:524587-527329 GCF_000298275.1 Orycteropus afer afer
ACTCATTTCACCTCTGAGTACAGGCTAAGACCCCTCACTTTAAAACCTTCCATATGCAGTAACTCCCTAATTGATACATTTAAGACCCTTATGTTAAGCTCCAGACTTATATGGATCTTCACTTACTTGACTATCTCCATTTGGATGTCTAATACTGTTGTGACTGTTGTTGTTAGGTGCTATCAAGTCTATTTCAACTCATAGTAACCCAATGTGGTGGAGTAGAACTTTCTTATAAGATTTTGTAGGCGTCATTTTTATAGAAACAGATTTCCAGATCTTTCCCTGGGGGAAAAACTAGGTGGGTTTGAACTGCCAAACATTTGGTTAGCAGTCAAGCACTTAAGCGTTGTGCCACCAAGCATCTAAAGTTTAACATGCTTAATACGGAAATTAGATTATTTAGCTATTGCAAACATTTCCTCTCATCCCTCTATTTTCTGCCTCTCCAAATATTACACACTTGATCTTCCTCAATACTTGCTTCAAGTCCTCCTGGTTTTCAGTGAGTTAGGTTGTGTCATATGCATATTGCAAGTTGTTAATGAATCTCCTTCATTCTTGATGCCACGTTCTTCTTCACATAGTCCATCTTCTCAAATTATTTGCTCAGCTTACAGAGTTTATAAATATGGTGAAAAGATGTAACCTTGACATGCATCTTTCCTGATTTTAAACTTCACTCTCTCCCCATGTTCTGTTCAAATGACTCCATCTTAACCTATATAAACGTCCCTCATGACACAATTAAGTGTTCTAGAATTCCCATTCTTTGCGATGATATCCACAATTTTATGATGCACACTGTCAAATATCTTTTCGTAGTCAATAAAGCACAGTAAACACCTTTCTGCATTCTCTGCTTTCAACCAAGATCCTGCTGACATCAGCAATGATATCTTTTGTTCCAAGTCTTGTTCAAAATCCAGCTTAAATTTCTAACAGTTTCCTGTTGATGTGCTCCTGCAAAAAATTTTGAGCTAATGCACTAGAAACTCTTTAAACCAATAAAAATATAATGCCTGCTTTCACTGAGACCCCTCACTACTTGTCATACATAAGTCCACTTCTACAATTCTAACTTACTGCCTTTTCCCCAGGTACAATCTTGGTGTGGTCCTGTGTTGTAGTATGCTGTGGTTTCTTGTGAAGGACCTATGGATACTAACTTCTATTGCTTTCAGGTCTTCCTGCATGAAAGTGATTCCCTTGTACTTTCCTTGACAGACCTTCCAAAATACCCATAGATCCATCTGTGAGTCAACTTAACACAGTATCATGTAATTCTATTTGTATTTTTTTCTTTATACTAGTGACATAATTTTGTCTTTGTTTTTATATCAATGAGTTGAAAATATAGAATCCAGAAATATTCAAAAGTATCATAATTTTTTCATTTCACATAACTCATAAAAATCTTTTTATGAACTTCCTTGTACTACTGAATAGCATTACAGCTTAGATTGTTAATTTTTTATGTATTAAAGAGTAATAAAAATAACTCTCAAAAATAACTCTAGTCATTTACAACTCAGGGTGACTCTATAAGAAAGAATAGAACAGCCACATAGGGTTTCTAAGGCTTTAAATTTTCATGGAAGCAAACTGCCACATCCTTCTCCTGTGGAGCACCTGGTGGGTTTGAACTGCTTGTTCTTGGTAGGAGCCAAACATTTTAACAACTGTGCTACTTTTAATTGACATGTCTTCTTATAAGATTCAGTATATTGCACATTCATATTAGAGCTCAGATAGACAGTTTTAGATGACTTAGTTCATTTACTAAATCTTCAATCATTAAATCTTCTCCTTTAACTCAAATCAACTCTAAAGATGGACTTTAAGCACACAAGTAGACTAATTCTATCTTTATGACATAAGAGATAATGTTTTTTAGGGTGAAATAGCTCATCATGTTTGGTCCCAGGCACATAATGGAATATGACTGATCTTTCTGGCTATTAGGACTGAAGCTGGATCTGATCCCAGGAAATCACAGTCCTCAGGTTCATCTTAAGAGTTCCATACATGATGGTACAACAGTCCCCAAGATACAGATGTCTGAATTATAGATAAATTTAAGACCTTTTGCCCAAAGATGGAGTGCCTCAAATTGGTTCTGTGACAGCTGATGAAATAAAATAGGAGCAGATTGAAATTTTAACTATTTGAATGATTATTCAAAGTAACTGGGTAGGGAAAACTAAAAGTTGAAGTTCTGGAATGGGAGATCAAAAGTAGCATAGTGAGCTTTTTAAGGAACCTTATACATGGGATTGTATTATTGGCAGGACTGTGGAGAGCCATATACATTCACTGCCATTTTTTAAACTTTACTTTAATATTATGTAAATTTCCCCTGACTCTAAAATAATTGTACCAATCCTTACCAGCAACCAAATTTTCATCACAATCCCATTCACTTGTTGCATGTATAGCTTTAAAATCACTGAAAATAGATTTGGTCCAGTAAGATGGCAGAATAGGCAGAAAGACTGTGCAGACCCTCTTCAACAAAGAAAAGGGGAACCAATTAACACAGATACAGAAGATAATCCTGGTCCCCTGATATTTGAAGGGAAGGATACAGAAGTGGACTAAACTCCAACTAGCAGAAAAATTTGCATGAAAACACTAAAAAAGAAGACATATGAAGCTATAGTCTGGCAGTGATCCTGATGGCACAGACAGTTTAGATATTGCTGAATGGTGGTAAGACCTGAGAATTAACATAAAAATCTG
>NW_006922285.1:530032-531448 GCF_000298275.1 Orycteropus afer afer
AGGGACTTATCTCTAGAATTTATAGAAAATTTAAACACCTCAATGACAAAAAGACAAATATTCCAATTAAAAAAATGGGCAGAAGACATGAATAGATACTTTATCAAAGAGGATATTCAGGCAACCAACAAATATATGAAGAAATATTCATGATAAATAGCCATTAGAAAGATGCAAATCAAAACAACGAGATACCATCTTGCCCTAGCATTAGTAGCAAAGTTCAAGACAGAAAATAACTAATGCTGGCAAGGATGTGGAGAGTTTGGGACTCTCATACACTGCTGGTGAGACTGTAAAATGGTACAATTTCTATGAAAAGCAGTATGGAAATTCCTTAGGAAGTTGGAATTAGAAATACCATTTGATCCAGCCATATACAGTAAAGAAGTGAGAGCCATGACAAGAACAGATATGTACACCTGTGTTCATCGCAGCACTATTTACAATAGCAAAAAAGAGGGAAACAACCTAGGTGTCCATTAACTGAGGAATGGATAACCCAACTATGGCACATACACATAATGGAATACTATGTAACCCTAAAATATAACATAGAATATGAAAAACACTGTATAACGTGGATGGACTTGGAGGACATCATACTGAGTGAAATAAATCAATCACAGGACAAATATTCTATTAGTCTGTTATTGTAAAAAGTCAAGGAAAGGTTTATATATGGAAGGAAATTTCCTTTGTTGGTTACCAGGGGTGGGAGGGGAGGGAAGGGAACACTGTTAGATAGATTGAGATAAGTATTGATTTGGGTGAAGAGAAGGGCAATGGACCAAATGTGAGTGATCACCATGGTGGCACTGAGGAAGAGGAAGACATAGAGAGGTACATGGGATATGCAGACAACAAAGATGAACCCTTTTGCACATACAGTACTGTGTTGTCAGTGAAGGCAAACAGGTGGATAGATGGGTGAACAGGCTGAACTATTAGGTATTCCTATGTAATGGGGAGTGTACCCAAGACTATGTACAGGATTGGCAGAAAATGGTTCTACAAGTGTATTTGTATGTTCTGCAAGAATTTCCAGTTGTACAGCAGAGCTGACAAATGACAATTTTGTAGTCACTTCTTGTTCACAGCCAGCTACCCAGAGGGAGTGACTAGTTGAACCTGTGGGCTCAGGACCATAGTCACAGGGGACGTAAAGCTCAATTGACATAGCATACACAAAACATTATTCCACCTACTACTTTGGCGAGTAGCAACTGGGATCTTAAAAGCTTGTAAGTAGCCATCTATATGCAATGATTGGGTCTCTCCTCATCCAGAGCAAAGATGAATAAAGAAAACCAAAGATTCATAGAAAGAATTAAACCTAGCGACTGGTACACCATGTGATCCACAGCCTATAGTACTGACACCAGAACTAGATAGTGCCCGGCTAACACTGTCAAC
>NW_006922285.1:555924-556445 GCF_000298275.1 Orycteropus afer afer
ACCCTGCTGTTTTGGGCATGCCTGAGTTCCTCTCCTCACCTGGATCACTGCACCTAATATTTAATATTTATTAATATTTATGCTATATTAAGGCACTTCAATTTTCCCCTAATTTTTCCTTGAGGAACTCTATAGTTTTAGGTTTCACATTTAAGTCTTTGATCCATCTGGAGTTAATTTTTGTGTATAGTGTGAGGTATAGACCTTGTTTTATTTTCTGCAAATGGATATCCAATTTTGCCCTCACCATTTATTAAACAAACATTCTCTTCCCCATTTAATGGATTTAGGCTCTTTGTCAAAGATCAACTGACTATAGGTTGATAGATCTATTTATGGGTTCTCAATTCTATTCCTTTAGTCTATGGATCTGTCATTATACCAGTACCAGACAGTTTTTCCTACTGTGGATATATAGTAGGTTTGAGATCCAGCAGTGTGAGACCTCCTACTTTGTTCTTCTTCTTCAATAGTGCTTTGCTTATCTGAGGTCTCTTTCCCTTCCATATAAAGTTAGTGAT
>NW_006922285.1:558668-559674 GCF_000298275.1 Orycteropus afer afer
TTGCTGTCATTTTCTTATGTGTTTTTTCAAGGTGTCCCTGAATTCTTTGTTTCATATTATTTTCTGTGCTGAAAATAATTCATATATTTATGAATCGTGTTATCATTTTCTTTGTTACCGTTGCTTTAGTATATGCTGAATATTTGTGCTTGTCCTCTTTTTTATTGTGATGTGAAGGTTTATCATTTTCTTTGAGGTTACCCTGTGATTTATAGTTTTCTTCCTGAGATTAGAACAGCCCATTCTATCTTGGAACTCTCTTTACTTCCTCACCATTTAGAAGTTCTGTAACTACACAGTATTTTCCTCTTTTTGGTTTGTAGCTGTCCTCACTTGCCAATTGATGTCTCTGGTTCCCTGTTTACAATCTTCTAAGCTTATTTTACTTTGACTATGTTCAAATCTTTGGTTTCTGGTTTATGTCATCTTGTATATTAATGGTTGGTTGTTATTTGCTATGTTTGGTTCTCTGTTCAAAGGACTGCCTTTAGTATCTCTTGTAAGGTTGGTCTAGTTTTAACAAGTCACCTTCATTTCAGTTTATCTTGAATCTCCTAAATTCATTATCATATTTGAGGGACAATTTTGCTGGGTATATAATTCTTGGTTGAAAATGTTTATCTTTCAGGGTTTTATATATAACATCTCATTACCTTCTCACCTGCTGGTGTCTGCTGAGAAATAAGAGCTTACTCTTACTGGTTGTCCTTTGTAAGTAACATTTTGTTTTTCCTATATCACTTTCAGAATTCTTTCTTTGACTTTGGTTTTGATGAGTTTGATAATTATATGTCTTGGTGATTTTCTTTTGAGGTCTATCCTGTTTGGGTTCATTAGCCTTCCTGAATGGATATATTCTCATCCTTCATCATATGGGAGAAGTTCTCCTACAACAAATCTTGGATAATTTTCTCAGTGGTTTTATTTTTCTCTTACTGTTCTGAAATTCAAATGACATGTAGGTTATTCCTTTTGATGGTATTCCAAATTAACTGTAGGCTTTCTT
>NW_006922285.1:560797-567335 GCF_000298275.1 Orycteropus afer afer
GAGCACACAGACTGGAATGGAATTCCTGCTGGCTCAGAAAGTGTGTGGGAGTGAGGAATGGCCACACCTTGGTTCACCAAGAAGGTGTGGGGTATAAGATTAACAAGAGGAATGTTGTACCCTTCCAGTTGTCAGGGTCCGGAATGTACTTGGAGATTCTGGCAAGTGGAGTCTGTTCTTAAGTCCCTGGAGTCTGGGAGTACACTGTCACTTTAAAGATCTAAAATTGTCAAGCCATTAATAAACATTCAAAATGGCTGTTCCCTCCAGACAAAGTCCACAGCTTAGCCTGCCTTCTTCTTTGCTGCTTCCCCTTCTATTCCCCAGTCACAAGAACAGTCCTCCATTCAGTTTCTGGCTAGCAGAGCTGATTTTTAGGTTAATTCTTAGGTCCTACCACCACTCAGGAATATCCAAGCTGTCTGTGCCATCGGATCACTGCCAGACCACTGCTCTGTATGTCTTCTTTTTTGGTGTTTTCATGCAAATTCTTTCACTAGTTGGAGTGTAGTCCACTTCTATATCCTTCCATTCAAGGCTCAGAGGTCCAGGATTATCTTCTGTATCTGTGTTAACTGACTCCCCTTTTCTTTGTTGAAGAGGGTCTATGCAGACTTTCTTCTTATTCCACCATCTTACTTCTGGCCTACAAATTCTTAAAGACAGGAATGGAGCTTGTTTATCATGTTGGACTGCTTGTATTTTTTTTTTTTTTTTTTTTATTCCCAGACATCTGATTTTATGTACCTTCCTAGTGCCAAGTTTTCACTAAGTGTATAGGATTGTTGTATTTATGGAAATCCAGGTACAGTAAAATTCATTCATTTTCTGATTTCTTCCAGCTCTCATATCTCCTACATCAGGCTGGGTATGGAATGCAGCCAAACACATGTTTCCACTTTAGGACTTATTTTATTTTATTTTATTTTATTTTTACTGCCCTCAAGTCAATTCTGGCTCATAGTAATCAGTCTTTGTATTTCCAAAGCAGTATCTCTACAGAAGTAGATATCCCAGTCTTCCTTGGAGGAGTGGCTGGTGGGTTTTAAGTGGCAGCCTTCTGTTTAGCAGTCAAATGACTTAGGCACTACACTACCAGAGCTCCTCCATTTGACACATTCAGGGCCTTTCTTTCCTATATATCCTATGCATATATTTGACACCAAGGATTTGCAGAAAACAGTTAATAACAGGTTTGACTTCTATCCTTAAAAAAGCCTACTTGCAAGATAGGCCCTTGGATAGCAATTAGGAACTTGTCTGTCCAAGTGTTCCCAATTAAGGAACTGATAAATATAGTTCATTCTTCCTAGATTATGTGTTCATATAATATGGGTTATATTAAACACCTGTTTTTCTTCTAGCTATGTAGAACTTTGATATGTGTTAGGTAGAGAATACCTCTATAAAATAAGAACAAAAAAATTACCTTTGAGTTGATTCTAACTCATAGTGACCCCATATGTTACACAGTAAAACTGCTTCATGAGTGTTTTCTTGACTCTAATTTGACAGCAGCAGTTCTCCAGGTCTTTTTTCCATGGAATTGCTCAATAGGATCAAACCACTGACCTTTAGCTTAGCAACCAATTGCAAATGGCTTGCATCACTCAGGGAACTTGCCTGTGTGACCAGCCACCAATAAATACCTTTAGTAGTTAGTCTCTACTGGACCTCCCTGGCCTGAAACTCCAACTCATGTTTCTGATTTTTGTTGCTGTTCAAGAGTATGATTTGTGTGATCTCTCATGGTAGGGAGAGACTGTTAGGGATATTTCACATGGATTCCTACCAACTCTGCCTATATCTTCTTCCTCTATGATCCAGTCATGTGTCTTACTCCATTGTTGTAATAAATCTTAGATGTGTATAATTTTATGTTGAGTCCCATTTGTCCTACTAGTGAATCTCCAAACACAGTGGTGGTGGTGGTGGGCTTATGGATTCCTGACACAGAGGGGTTTAGTGAGATACAAACCGCAATAATAGTAAAATAATACCTTATATCCCAGCTTTTACCATTCTTAGCTATATTTTACCATCCCATAATTTTCTGAGGTTTTTAAATAATGAGATATGCCTTTTAATTATCTTCTCTATCTAGAGAAGTGATGTTTTGCAGAACATTATTTTGGAGATTATATGCAATTAATTTGTGTTTTTTTTTTTTTTTTTTTCCCCTAGAAGGTAAAATTGTTGATGTTTGTTGTTGTGTGCTGTTGAGTCAGACCCGATCCATAGCGACCCCTCCTTGGATTTCCGAGGCAGTATCACTACGGAAGTAGACTGCCCCATCTTCCTTCTGGGGAGTGGCTGGTGGGTTTGAACCTCCAGCCTTCTGGTTAGCAGTCAAGTGCCTTAGCCACTATGCTACCAGAGCTCCCGAAAATATATTTAGGAAAATATGTTTAGGAGAATAAAATTATATAACTTCACAGCAAACAACATATCAGATGCACTTTGTGAGAACTCTCTTAATTGTTCTTTACCTACCTGCTTAATACTGGTGATAATAAAATGTATGTGCCTGGAAGAAAATAAAGACAATTTCATTCACTCTCTATCTTTATAATAGGCATTAAATATGGCACAAAGCCAGTGGTTTATTTGTGAATTTCTTCTTATTTAGATTTTACCCAGTGGTTATGCCTTTATCCTATCTTTTTTTTTTATCATATTACTTTCATATATTTTTCTAATTTCCATAATTCAATACCATTGAGAATGACAGTGAATTGCATGTATGTGGGTGTCCTGACTTTCAAGACAGAAGAGAGAAGAAGAAGTCAAAACATCTTAACTTCTCCAATTTCTACTGATCATTTTTCCTTTCCTCTCTTGTATTTCCTTCCATCTATGTACCTTATTTAATGTTCTTCCTGTCATATTTAGTTTAAAAAAAAAAAAAAAGGGATGAGGAAAATGGTTGTGCAATAAAAGAATGGGGACTTAAGTAACACTATGGACTAAAAGTCCAGACTAGTGCTTAATGGGCAATATACATTTTGAACTTTTATTTTGAACCAGGTTACAAGTCAGGTAGCCTGGAATTTACAGAAGTTAGTAATGCATGACACTAACTTTAAAAGAATGTATAGTGTCTGTGAATGGAAGATACAATAAAAACGCTTATGCACCACATCCAGCAAAACCACCCGAAATGAAGCAATATGAAAGGATTAATGGTTTTCTTTTTTATTTTAAGAATGGGGGCCAGATGGACACCCTGCATATTCTATGACAGCAATGTCTGATGCTTTTGTTCTAGTTTATTCATATGTTTGTACATGATTACTTCATTAGTCTTGGAATTCATACAATCAGCTTATTCTCTACAAAGTTAAAGTTTTACTCCTCTGTGTGCTCAAGGACAACAGGTGGTCATTAAAACAATAGCAGAAGTCTCCTTAGGAATAAGGAGTGTAAAACGATAAATGTTTATACTAGGACACAGTGACCCAAAATATGAAATATCACAATAAGATAAAAACATAGACTACTGGAATAACATCTGCTTTTAATATTTGATGCTTTGGCAATTAAGCATTTAACAGTGAGAAAGACCTTGCCATTTCTTAAAGCAAACATTCAACCACAAGAGAGGCTTTGTCATCTCTTCACTGTAATTAGAACATGTACCTTGCAATCATGTTCTTTTGAGGGTCTTTTTCTTGGTCTCCAACACTTATGTAAGTACTTTTCTCACCCTTAGGATACTCTTTCTATGGTCTTTCCAGGTTCCCTGTCTTGCTGATATCCAGGCAAATAAGCCCTTTTCCTGGTCCTCACCCTACTCTTGGGAAGAATCTCTGTGAGCCAGCGACCTCCAGAAAGCAGTCCCAGGCTATCCATGAGCAAGCAGTGATGTTCAGCAGCAGCTTGACAAACTCAACCAAGTGCCAATAACACAAACACACAGCCTTTATTGAAAGCACAGTATGTTTCCAAAGAGGAAATGGACCTGTCTCTGTGAGCAGAAAGAGCTGTTAAAAGCAAAGGGTATCTCCAGAAAAGTGGAGACAGGTCTTTCCTGCAGAATGGGAAAGACATCAAACTGCCTCATTTATCATTTTTTTATACTTCCTGAAAGGGGCTGTCTTAAGGTGGGGCTGGTCCTCTTGAGTCAGGGTCCTGTGACCCTGATTAATTGGCCATATCTCACAGGCAGTTGTGAGCTGTTAGAGGTGTTAGCTCATTAACCTTCTTAAATTTTCTGCCTGTCTCCCTTTTCTCCTCATAGGACCCGCCCCCAGGGCAGGCCTCCTGTTTTACCTTCCTGCATGACATTGCTACTTTACTGGACTTATTCTTGTCTTTTTTCCAAATTTGATTCTGGGAGTAGGTGGCTTGTCAACTGAGTGGCATCCACATTGAGATCATAATGGTTCTACTTTTTTCTGAAAATATACCCATGTGACATCTTGTAGACTTTCCTTGACCTGATCTCATGCTGTAATCTGGTGTCATCTTCATCACCAGTGTTTGCACTCACATACCTCCCAGAAAGCCATGTTATGACTAGCCTAAACTACAATGACTTATAGTCTACATAACATGAACCAAAATGATTCTTGTTCTTACATCTGCCACTCACACAGCAACATATGAATCTGTAATGTTTGGGTTCTTGGAAAATCCTAGTTTTTCATAGGATATTCATGACAGTACCATTCTTACAGGAAGTCACTAGCAGAGGTTCATTGCTTTACAAGGTTCCAAATTCTTTGCGGTACCCCGTTCCTCAAAACATGTCTCCAGTGCTCCTGACACAACAACAACATATGATTTTGTTTTTATGTGCCATCAGATTAGGCCTGATACAATGTTCAGGAAGACCATTTAGATTGTTGTAAAGGGGATTCCCTCTCTTATTCTTTATTGTTTACATTCTTAGATGAAAATGTTGTATTGGTCATTCTTTATAGTTTACATACTTTTAATTGTAATTAGTTTTAGAGTATTTAAGTGCTGACCCTTCTGCCTAACTTAAACTCATAATGTTTCCTGGTGGTTAGGTTAAGGCCACATTTGATAGAAACCTATTATGTTTTCCATTAGATTGTTGGGCCACTCCTAACTGGATTGTCTTGCCTAGACAAATTTGCTTTAATTTTCTACACTTTAATTCTTCAACCCTTTGAAAAATATGCTTCTGATGGTCTCAGTATCAATTCGATAGAAATTCACAGAGCTTCTAAATTATTCGGAAGGAAGGTTGAGCAATCCTACTTCCGTAGTGATACTGCCTCAGAAACCCAAGGAAGGGTCGCTGTAAGTCGGGGCCAATTTGACTGCACATAACAACAACAACAACAATCTAAATTATAGTAGCTTGTGGATTTTGAATTGCTTTGAGTTATGCCTTCAGCTTCTCTAAATAGACTTCTGATTGGACTGTTTGCCAGCCATCAAAAACAGTTAAGTGTTTCTGAACCGTAGTATTTTATAAAATAAAAGCTAATATCCTTGGTAAAAAAACCTTCATTGTATTGATGACAGCAGTGTGATGATAGTCATGATGATGATAATGATGCTGTACAGTAGTTGAGTATTTCTTAGCTTCTAGAAACTAGGGATAAATAATAGTACTTCAGAGATTAGCAAAAGAAAAGAGTCTCTGTCTCTAAGAAGTATGATTTGATTGTTCTTAATGGAAAGAATGTTCTAAGTGAAAATACATTCCACAAGTAATAGTTAGGACTATATTCTTACAGTTCAATGTACAAGTAGTTTAATAAAAATAAACTACTAAAAATCTAGAAGATAGAAATACTAATTAAAATGTATAGACTGCAATTAAAATGTGAGGTATGTAAAACATTCGACAAAGAATAGAAAGGCATTTCTAATGTCAAACTAGAGAAAAAAAGATTAAAAAATAAAAGATACAAGAATATCAAAATGTTAACTGTATACACTGTTTAATTAAGAGATCATAGACATAATCTTTAGAAAGAGAGATCATTCATATATGGCAGTGAAGAAGCAATGAAAGAAAGAAATTGAAACGGGAGGAAAGATCCACATTGCAATGTACGGAAAAACAAACTGGGCTGAGAAGATAGAGGAGGAAAGAAGACATATGACTTTAGTTCAGCTTCTGTTGTGGAAAAAAACAATTAGAGTATTCTCTTGGAAAAAATGAAAATTGTCAGAAGAAATTTAATGTAAAGATATGCAATTGAGGATATGGGGAGGCTTTCTGATACTGTGTTTGGTTTCAATTTGTTCAGTTTGATACAATAAAGGGGCAAAAGGCACACATACACAAACTGTCATCAAGTCAATTCCAACTTACAGTGACCCTATAAAGGGCCATTGTAGTATAAAATACTAATATTTTTTTTGTTAAAATTTGGCCCTGAAAAGGTAAATGTTTTGTAAGGTCAAGCCATTGGCATAGTTCTAGTGACAATATTCAAAGAAAATAAATGAGAATTAACACATACACACACACACATAGATATATATATACACACACCCATAACACACACACACACACACACACACACACACACACATATATATATATATATAT
>NW_006922285.1:567885-583619 GCF_000298275.1 Orycteropus afer afer
TCCAAAATAAAGCTTTTTTTTTATTTTAGTCATTTCCTGATATATATATATGTGTGTGTGTGTGTGTGTGTGTGTGTATGTATATATATATATATGTATATATCCTATAATCATATGTACATGACATTGTCATGTCAGGAAATGACAAAAAAAAGTTTTATTTTGGATGAGATTGTCATTATATCCAACACTACTCCGGTATGTTATTATCCTTTTGACAGATGTTCATTCTCTTTTGTTTTAAAATGATCCATAATTGGGCTCTTACTATGTTTGAAACATTTTGCTTTTCATATAATATCTAATTTTGAATATAAATACATTTAATTTATGTAGGTTCTATTAATTTCCTTATTGTGCATAATAGAATTCTGAAATTGAGTGGGGTGATGTAAGTGAATTAGGTTCAAGCATCTAAATTTTAAACTCAGAATTGAATACATCTTTTATGGCTTC
The DNA here is from genome assembly GCF_000298275.1 of Orycteropus afer afer. Taxonomy (NCBI): domain Eukaryota; kingdom Metazoa; phylum Chordata; class Mammalia; order Tubulidentata; family Orycteropodidae; genus Orycteropus; species Orycteropus afer. Next base: position 568,342 of record NW_006922285.1, read on the forward strand.
ATGGAATATATACATAATAGATTACAAATCAAAAATTGATTTTCACTTTTTTTAGAGAAAAATATATATATATATATATATATATATATATATATATATATATATATATATATATATATATATATATATGTATGTGTATATATGTGTATATGTATATGTGTGTGTGTGTGTGTAACTTTTTATTGTCATTTGGGATGAAAGTTTACAAAAGAAACAAAAAAAAAACTGCTGTTCCATTCAATAATTCTTACCCTTTTCATTTTGTGACATTTATTGCAATCTCCACAATGCAACTCTACTTTTCCCATTTTCTCTCTGTCCTTACTATTTCCCTTCCTCTTTCTTTCCTATGCATTCCTTCCTTCTGATTTTGATCCCTGGGAAAATGTTGCCCTTTTGAGGTCAAAGGGTTGATTGTTCTAAGGATGTCACCTGTTGGTGTTATTGTTGACCTTATGGGTCTGTCTATTGTTTGGTTGAAAGTTATGCCAAAGATATGAGTTCAATTTCAGGCTTCAGTGTGTCTAAGGGCTAAACTCTCAGATATTCCATCAATCTCTTTAAGACCAGTAAGCTTGACTTTTGTTTTATTTTGTTCTTTCATGATTTTGAATTTTGTTCCACATTTTTCTTTCACTCTATACAGGACCACGTATTATGTTCTCTTCAGAGTGGTCGGCAATGCTACTTGGGCACCATATTGTTCTTCTGGTCTCATGGGCATGGAAGTTGGGGTTCACTTAGTCTTTAGTACTTTTGGTTAATTGTTTGCTAGTATCTTTGAATTTCTTCTCCTTCTTTTCTTGAGATGGGGACAGACCAATATTTGAACCTTAGAATGTCACTCTGAAGCTTTTAAGATCCCAATTGCTACTCATCAATGTAAGATATAGAATATTGTCTTTGGGACTCTGTTATGCCAATTGATCTTGATGTCCCCTGAGACAATGATCCTGAGCTTCCATGACCACTGACCAATTCCCTCAATATGATTTGTTATGGCTAAGAAGTTTTCATAACTTCGCCTCATATATTCTATATTATAGTTATGAATATATTTGTAGCACTTATAGATACATATGTAGAACATCCTCTGTTAAACCTACATATATATCCATGGAGGTAGTCCCACTCATCTTCTCATATCTCTTCAGCTTGAGTGTCTATCTATGTATCTACTGCTAGATTATAGTTATCACTGCTTTTGCAGGATTGAGTATGTGATAGCATTTACCTTCATTGTCTTTAACTTTTATGCTCCTCCTAATATCTTTCTCACCTTGACCATTTTGCCCAGCCCTTCTCCTTATTGTAGATTTCCTTTCTCTTCCTCCAAGGTAATATGTGTCTATCCTCTAATTAATGATTTACCCTCCCTTCTCCTCTGCACAAAGGGCATGGAGGTGGCATCCTCTGACCTTCTCTAACTTCAAAAGGAAAATGGAGAATTCAGAAAAACATTAACAGCCCAAGGCTAATTCCTGTGAGTTAGAGGTCAAACATTCTGCCATCCTCCAAACTTTTTACCAATTCTGAAACAAACCAACCCTCTAATGGCACTCTCTACTTCTCTTCTGGTTCAATATTTGTTGCAATGGACACACAGAAAACATAAATACTCGTGATTATGAGGCTTGTTAGGGCAGTAATAGGTTACGGTTCATGACCAGGAATGCTCAGGATACAGTTTTTCAATCAGGCCAGCCTCCTCTCAGACATGCCTGAAGGCAGGTAACTCTCTGGCTCTCTTCCTGGCCTCTTCACTGTTCAGGCTAATGTTATAAAGCTCTTTTAGCTATGCCTATACTGTTGCCATTTCTGTAATCTCTCTATCTTCTCCTCTCTCTTGATGGCAGTGAGATCCCCCTTTCTGACTCTGAAATGGCTCTTTTTAAGCCTATCAAGATGATAAAACTGACCAAACTCCACATTACAATTCCATATACCTTATTTACCCCACTTGACTCAGTTTATCTTACTGTCATGGCTTGCATGTTCCTGTGAGGTTGGAAGTTCTGCTACTGGTATTTCAAATGCCAGCAAGGTCACCCATGGTGGACAGGTTTCAGTGGAGCTTCCAGACTAAGACAGACTTGGAAGAAGGAAGAGGCCATCCACTTCTAAAATAATTGGCTAGTGGAAACAGTGAAATACTGTCTGATAAAGTACTGGACAACTTTATGAGTTAGCACTGAAACATTATCCAATAAAGTGCTGGATGATAAGTCCTTCAGGTCAGAAGACACTAAACATATGACTGAGAAAGAGCTGCCTTTCCAGAGTTGATCCAAGCTTAATGGTGTGAATAGAGTAAGCTTTCACGACCTTCATTTACTGATGTGGTATGGCAAAATGAGAAGAAACAGCTGCAAACATCCATTCACAATTGGAACATTGTATGTACGATGTATGAATCTAGGAAAATTGGAAGTTGTCAAAAATGAAATGGAACACATAGTGATTGATATCCTAGACATTTGTGAATTAAAATGAATTGCTTTTCGCTATTTTGAATCAGCCAATCACATGATCAGGGAATTACAAATTGAAGAGGAATAGTGTGGCATTCAACTTCACAAAGAATGTTTCAAGATCTATCCTGAAGTACAGTGCTATCAGTGATAAGGTAGTATCTGTATGCCTCCAAGGAAGAGCAGTTACTATTAATATTATTCAAATTTATGCACCAGCCACCAAAACCAAAAATGAGGAAATTGAAGATCTTTAGCAACTTTTGCAGTCTGAAATTGAACAAACATGCAATCAAGATGTGCTGATTATCACTGATGATTGGAATGAGAGTTTGGAAACAAAGAAGAATCATTGGTAATTGGAAAACCTGGCCTTGATGATAGACATAATGCTAGAGATCACATAGCAGAATTTTGCAAAACTAAAGACTTATTCATGGCAAATACCTTTTTCGACAACATGAACAGTAGTTATACATGTGGACTTCATCATATGGAGTACACATGAATCAGATCAACTACATCTGTGGAAAGAGGCACTATATAAGCTCAAGATCTTCTGCCAAAACAAGGCCAAGGGCTGACTGTGGAACAAATCATCAAGTGCTCATATGCAAATTCAAGTTGAACTGAAGACAATGAAAACCTGTCTATGAGAATCAAATATGACCTTGATTGTATCTTTCTTGAATTTAGAGACCATTTAAAGAATAGATTTGCTGCATTGAACACCAATTACTGAAACCCAGAAGATTGTGAGATAGCATCAAGAACATCATCCATGAAGAAAGTAAAAGGTCATTTAAAAGACAAGAAAGGAACAAAAGACCAAGATGAACTCCAAAACTTGCTCTTGAATGGAGAGTAGCTAAAACAAGTGGAAGAAATGACAATATAAAAGACCTGAACAGATCATTTCAAAGAAGAGCTCAAGAAGACAAAGTAAATTCTTATAATGAAATATGCAGAGATCTGGAGTTAGAAAACCAAGATGGAAGAACTCACTCACTCAGCATTTCTCAAGCTGAAAGAACTGAAGGAAAAAATCCAAGCCTTAAGTTGCAATATTGAACAATTCTATGTGCAAAATATTAATGATGCAGGAAACATCAAAAGAGGATGCACAGTACAGAGTTACTGTACAAAAAGAGTCAGTCGAAGTTCATCCATTTCAGGAGGTGGTATATAGTCAAGAACCAATAGCATTAAAGGAAAAAGTCAAAGCTTCACTGAAGGAATTGGTGAAGAACAAGGCTCCACGAATTGATGGACTACCCACTGAGATGTTTCAACAAACAGATGTTATGCAGAGGTGAGGACACTTACTTGTCTGTGCTAAGAAATTTGGAAGACAGTTACCTGACCAACTGACTGGAAGAAATACATATTTATAGCCATTCCAAAGAAAGGCGATTCCACAGAATGGGGAAATTATCAAACAATATCATTAATATAATATGTAAATAAAATCTTGCTGAAGATATTTCAAAAATGGTTGCAGTGGTATATTGATAGAGAACTTCCCAGAATGCAAGTTAGATTCAGAAGAGGAGGTGGAATGTGGGATATCATTTCTGAATGTCAGATGGATTTTGGTTGAAAGCAAAGAATACCAGAAAGATGTTTATTTGTGTTTTATTGACTATGCAGAAACATTCAATTGTGTGACTCATAACAAATTATGGATAAGATTGAGAAGAATGGGAATTTGAAACACTTAATTGTGCTCATGAGGAACCTGTACATACCAGGAAGCTGTTACTTGAACAGAATAAGGGGATAGTGTGTGGCTTAAAATCAGGAAGAGAGTGTGTCAGAGTTGTATCCTTTCACCACACTTATTCAATCTGTATGCTAAGCAAATAATCCAAGAAACAGGACTATATGAAGAAGAGCATGGCATCAGGATTGGGGGAAGACTCATTAACAACCTGTGATATGTAGCCAACACAACTTTGCTTGCTGAAAGTGAGGAAGACTTGAAACTCTTCCTGATGAAGATTGAAGACTACTGTCTGCAGCATGGATTACACCTCAATATAAAGAAAAGAAAAATCCTCACAACTGGACCAATAAACAACATCACGATAAATGGAAAAAAGATTGAGGTTGTCAAAAGTTTCATATTACTTGGTTCCACAATCCACACCAATGGAAGCAGCAGTCAAGACATCAGATGACATATTGCATTGGGCAAATCTACAAAAGACCTGTTTAAAGTGCTATAGAGAAAAGATAACTTTTTGAAGGCTAGGGTGTGCCTAAGCAAAGCCATGGTATTTTCAATTGCCTCATATGCATGTGAAAGCTGGGCAATGAATAAGGAAGACAAGAAAAGTTGATGCTTTTGACTCATGGTGTTAGAGAAGAATGCTGGAAGTACCATGAACTGCTAAAAGAACTGACAAATCTGTCCTGGAAAAGTGCAGCCAAAATGCTCCCTTTGCAGGGGAATGGCCAGATTTCATCTCATCTATTTTGGCCATGTTTTCAGAAGGGACCATTCCCTGGAGAAGGATATCATGGTTGGTAAAGTGGAGGGTCAGCAGAAAAGGGGAAGGCCCTCAATGAGATGGATTGACACGGTGACTGCAACAAGGTGCTCAGGTGTAGCAAGTATTATGAGGTTGGTGCAGGATCGGACAGTGTTTCATTTTGTTGTGCATAGGGTCACTATGAGTCAGAGCTGACTCCATTGCACCTAACAACAACAACAAAAAAAAAAACAAGTGCCTCAAGCATTTGACTGCTAACCCAAAGCCTGGTGGTTCATAACCACCAGCAACTCCTCAGAAGGAAGATTGGGCAATCTTCTTCCATAGAGATACTGCCTTGGAAACTCAAGGAGGGGTTGCTATGAGTCAGATTAGACTCGATGTACTATACTCTCCCTACAAGAGTGCCACATACCTTATTTATATTATTGAAAAGCTACACAATTCCCTCAGTGGGCCACAAGCAACTCATGTGTGCATTGGCATAAAGATGACTAAGTCATCTTTAGAAAGTCACAAAAAATTATGGCTAGAAGAGCAATGTTAAATAATTTACTGCATCACACCTTCCCACTCCTGAAATCTTTATAGTATTCCTCTCTGTATATAAATATTTTCTTGACTTTTACAGTCTTAGTCTCATACCTTATTTATCTTTTCATGATTGACTAATTTCACTCAGAATAATATCCTTTGGGTTCATCTATGTTATGAGAGATTTTGAAGATCCATCATTTTCTTTAATGTTGCATAATATTCTATTTTGTGTAGCATAGTTTGTTTATGAATTCATCTACTGTTTCCATAAAGCACTTTATTCCCCCATACTTTCACTATTGTGAATAATGCTGTAATGAAAATGAGTTTGCATATATCTGTTCTTGAAACAGCTCTTATTTCTCAAGGATATATCCTTAGTAGTGGCATTGCTTGATCAAATGATATTGCTATTTCCAACTTTTTAAGGAAGCACAATACCATTTTCCAAAGTGGTTTCACCAGTTTACAATCCCCCCCAGCAGTGTATCAGTGTCCAAGTCTCTCCATATATTTGTCAGAATTTGCTGATTTCTAATTTTTTTTTAACTTTGCTATTAATGCTGGAGTGTCATGGTATTTCATTTTTATTTTGATTTACATCCTTCTGGTGGCATGGGACCTCTGATGGTATAGTGCCTAAGGCACTTGACTGCTAACCAAAATTCTGGTGGTTCAAAGCCACCAGCCACTCCTCCAAAGGAAGGCTAGGCAATCTACTTCTGTAGTGATATCACCTTGGAAACCCAAGGAGGGGTAGCTATGGGTAGGATCCAACTCTCAACAGCAGTGCATTTGTTTTGCTTTGCTTTTTGAGGAATAGCTAAAGATTGAAAACATTTCCTCATGTATTTGTTGGCTGCCTGAATATCTTCTTTGGTGAAGTGTTTGTTCATGTCTTAACCAGTGAATTTTTAATTGAATTGTTTGTCTTTTTGTTACTGAGGTATTGCAGTTTTCTGTAAATTATGGGAATTACTCACTTGTTGGCTATGTTGTTGCCATATTTTCTTTTTCTTATTTTGTAATATGCCTTTTTATTTTTTTATATAAAGTCTCTTTTTGCACATAGATACTAGATTTTTAAGTTGCCCCATTTGTCTAGTTTGTTGTATGCTCTTTGTGTATTTTTAGTTAGGTTTGATTATGTATTTATGTCCTGTATTAGATACCCTAAGTTTGCCCTTATTTTTCCTTTGATCATCTTTATAATTTTAGGTCTTTGATCTATTTTGAGTTAGTTTTTGTATATGGTGAGAAATATGGATCCCGTTTCATTTTTCTGCAAATGGATAGCCAGTTTTGCTAGCACAGTTTGTTAAAGAGACTATCCTTCACTTAATGAGTTTTGGTCCTTGGTCAAAGAGCAGCTGTCCATATGTGAATGGATTTACTTCTGGATTTTATTCTGTTTCATTGATCCATGTGTCTGTCACTGTACCAATACTAGGCTGTTTTGATTACTTTAGTTCTATAATAAATTCTGAGATCAGGGAGTGTGTGATGTACTACTTTGTCCTTCTTTGATAGTTCTCTTTGTACTTGGAATTTCTTTCCTTCAATATAAAATTGATGATTTTTTTCTTTTCTCTCATGCATAATGAAAAGGAACTCTAGTGGCATAATGCTTAAGCATTGGGCTGCTAACCAAGAGATGAATAATTCGAACCCACCATAAACTCCATGTGAATAGATGAGGAAGCCTGCTTCTATAAACATTTACAGCTTTGGAAACCTTATGAGATAGTTCTACTCTGTCTTAGAGGGTTGCTATGAAGCAGAATTAACTTGATGGCACTGGGCTTGGTTTGGTAGGTGTGGTAGTTAAGTTGTGTGTCAGGTTGGCTGGGCCTGGTTTTGAGTGTCTGGGCATCTGGATATAGTTATTCCCCAGGATGAGATTGATAATCAACTCCATGGTGGTATCTACTGGAGCAGCAGAGTAAGTGCCTTAGGGATGTGGTCTGCTTCTAGTATATAAGAAGCAGCTTTGAGAAAAATCTCTGCAGCTTTTTGGCACTCTTGGACCCTGCATGTAGTTGAGTCTTCTTTTAGCACCCTGCCATGTTTTCTGCCAATTTTGGGGCTGTCTCTGGACTTTAACTAGTTGCCTACATGTTGTTTGGTAATCTTGGGACTGTGCCATTTTGTTTGTTGACCTTGTTTTTATCAGCCTCAGAAGATAGCAACTGTCTGAGCTGAGATGCTTCCAGCTTCTGTGTGATAGGAACAAGAGGCCTAAGGCCTAGAAGCTTTCACCTAGCCCCTAGAGGTGGCACTTTGAACTCAGACTTCTACCCCCCTAAACTCTAAGAAAATAAATCTCTTCCTGTTAAAACCACTCATTTTGGGTATTTCTGTTAGAGCAGCACAAGAGAACCAAACAGTGGATAAAGAATAATGATGGAAAATGGATCACGATTGTATTTTATTTGTAGATTGCTTTAGGTAATATTGATATTTTCACAATGTTAATTCTTCTATCAATGACTATGATAAAGTCATCCATTTATGCAAGTCTCTTCTGGTTTCTTATAGTAATTTTTTGGAGATTTCTTGTATATATCATTTATTTCTCTGGTTAGATTTATTCCTAAGTACTTCATTTTCGGGGAAGCTATTGTAAATGGTATTGTTTTCCTGGTTTCCTTCTCAGAGTTCTCTTTGTTTTGTGTATATGTCCTTATTTATGTTGAATAATTCCCCTTCTATTCCTATTTTGCTGAGCATTTTTTCTCAATAATGAATACTGAATTTTATCAAATATCTTTTCTGCATTGATTAATATGATCATGTGGTTATTTTCTTTTGTATTATTTCTGTGGTAGATTATGTTGATTGCTTTACTAATGTCCAATCATTATTGAATACCTGATATTAAGTCTACTTGGCTGTGATATGTATATGTGTACACACACACACACATACACATATATATTTTTGAGATAGTGTTGGATTCTGTTGGCTAGAATTTTGTTGAGAATTTTTGCATCTATGTTCATAAAGAAAACTGGGCTGTAATTTTTTCTTTCATAAGTGTCTTTGCCTGGTTTTGGTATCCTGATTATGCTTGCTTTAAAGAATGAATTCAGAAGTTTAACATCATTTTCTGTGTTCTGAACAGATTTGAGTAGAATTGGTGACAACTGCTCTCCTCATGTTGGATAGAGTTCTCCAGTGAATTTTTGTTGGTAGTTTTTTAATGACTGCTCTTTTTTTTTTTTTAACTTTGTAATGGGGGTCTGTTGAAATTTCCTATCTCAGATTGTCTTAGTTTGGTTTGAGAGCATGTTTCCAGAAATTTGTCTATTTCCTTTAGGTTTTTAAATTTGTTGGAATACAGTTCCTCATTGTATTCTATTATTATACATTTATTTCAATTTGTTCTTGTGTTATATTGCCTACTTAATTTCTTATCTATGCTATTTTCATATTCTACTTTTTTCTGTTAATTTGGCAGCACTTCAACAATTTTATTAATGTTTCCAAAGAACAAAATTCCAATCTTATTGATTGTAATTTTTTGTTTCTTTGTTTCATTAATTTCTGCTTGAATCCTTATTATTTATTTCTTCTAGTGAGTGTAGACATTTTTGCTGTTCTTTTCTAATTGTTGGAGATGTTGAGTGGTGGTGTTTATTTTTCTTCTTTCTTCTATCCTCAGTGTGTACTTGTATTGCTATAAATTGTCCTCTGAATACTGCTTTTGCTGTGTCCCAAGGATTTTAGAATATTATATTTCATTCTTGCTTAATTCAAAGATATTTTCATATTATTTTTCTCATTAAAAAAAACCAAAACAAACAAAGAAAAAAACACTACCATCAAGTTAATTATAACTTATAGAGACTCCCTTAGGGTTTCTAAGGCTGTAAAATTTTATAGAAAACTGCCTCATCTTCTGCAGAGCAGATTGTGCGTTCAAACTACTGATCTTTGGATTAGCAATCCAAAGCCTTGACCAACAGCACCACCAGAGCACCTCATTTTTTGTTGTTTTCCTATTATTTACTAGTTTTAAACAGGGAATTATTGAGTTTCCAGACCCCCCCGCCCCTTGCTCTTCTTTTTGATTTCTAATTTTATATCATTGTGATCTGAGCAGATGCTTTGAGTATTTTGATGTATTTAAATGTATGGAGGCTTCCTTGTTGGTCTTTTCTGGAAGGTCTCTTCATAGTATCTTTTCTGGAGAATGTTCTCTGTGCACTGGAAAAGAAATTATATTGTGCTGTTTTGGGGTGGAGTGTTCTCTATATGTGTATGAGATCAAGTTAGTTGATTATGCTGTTTTGATCTTCTGTATCTTTGGTGAATTTCTTTCTAGTTGTTCTGTCCTTTATCACAAATGTTATATTAAAGTTCCCTACTATTATTGAGGAGCTTCTATCTCTTTTTTTCAATTTGGTTAAAGTTTTACTTACTTGTTTTGGGGCTCTTTACTTGAGTGTGTAAATATTTATTATGGCTATATTCTCTTGTTGGACTGGCCCTTTAAACATTATACAATGTTATTCCTTGTCTGTCTGGCTTGTTTTTGCTTCAAAGTCTATTTTATCAGAAATTGTTTTTGCCATTCCTACTGGTTTTTGATTGCCATTTACTTGATATATATTTTTTTTTCCATCTTTTCTTTTTAGCTTAATTTTGTCTTGATATCTAAACTGTGTTTCTTATAGATAGCATAATGAATGGGTCCCATTTTTCTAAATGGATTCTGATACTCTCTGTTTCTTGACTTGTGCATTTAAGCCATTTACATTAAATGAAATTATTGCTAAGTATGAAATAATGGCTTTTTGCTGTTTTTTCTCTGTGTGTGTATGTGTGTGTGGGGGTGTTGTTAGTTTATTTGTCCACAAACTTTTAAATACTGAGTTCATTTTGTTTATAGATTATCTTATAATTTTGTTGTTGTTGTTGTTTTAGTATTTACTGAGCTTTTATAATTTTCTGCTTTTTTAATTCAGTGAGAAAATTTATTCATTTACTTTGAAATTACCCTGTGATTTATTATCATCTTCCCAAGTTTAAACAGTCCATTCTCTTGATATCATCTTGGCTTTGTCTCCATTTTGGAATTTCTGTAAATACATCATTTAGTCCCACTGTCTGCTTTGTAGTTACAATCATTTACAGATTGATGTCTGTGGTTTCCTATTTTCAGTCTTGTAGATTTATTTTATTTTCGATACTTTTATATCTGGGTTGAATTTTGGATTATGTTGAGTGTTTTACTTTCTGGGTTTTGTTTGCCATTTTTGATTCTATGCTTAAAAGACTATCTTTAGCATCTCTTAAAAAGTTGTTCTTTTTTTTACAAATTCCTTTAGTTTCTATTTATCTATGAATGTCCTAATTTCACCATTGTATTTGAGAAAATACTAATTAACAAATTCAGATGACATAACTTCACATGCTGAACATGAAGAGTACTTAAACATTTACTGTTGAAGATCAAAGCTTATATAACCTTCAGTATGTATTACATCTCAAAATCAAGAGAACAAAAATCCTCAGAAATGGACCAATGAATATGATAGTTCAGGTTATGTGTCAACTTGGCTGGACCTGGTTTTGAGTTGCTGGGCAGCTGGATGTAATATTCCCCATGATGAGACTAGTAATCAACTCCATGGTGGAATCTACTGTGAGCAGCTGTCTTAGGGAAGTGGTCTGTTTCCATTATATAGAGAAAAGCTTTGGGAATGGTCTGCAGCTTTTTGGTATGCTTGGACACTGCCTGTAGCTGAGGTTTCATTCAGCAGCCTGCCGCGATCTGCTGATGTTGGGACATTTAATGGACTTGAATCAATGGCCTGCCATGTGATTTGGTAATATTAGGACTGTGCCTTTTCACTTGTTGACCTTGGGTTTTTCAGAAGCTGCCTTATTAAGGAGATGTCTCTAGCCCCAGTGGATCAGCAACAAGAGGGAGAGCTGAAGCTCAAGGTTGGGAGGCTTTCACCCAGCAGCTAGAGCCTGACACTTTGAACTTGGACATTTAGCCTCCCAAACAGTAAGAAAATAAACTTCTACTTGTTAAAACCATTTCATTTGTCATATATTCCTGTCAGAATAGCACTAAGTAACCAGAAAAGTTAAGTAAACATCATGATCAATGGAGAAAATATTGAAGTTATCAGGAATTTCATCTTACCTGAATCCATAATCAATACACATGAATGCAGCAGCCAACAAATCAAGCAACATATTACATTGGCCAAATCTGATGCAAAAGACCTCTTTAAAGTCTTAAAGAGCAAAGATATCACTATAAAGACTAAGGTACAGGGTATTCAAAATAGAGTCTTGTCAGTAGTCACCAAGCTAATTTCCTCTAGCATCTTAGTGCCTGAAAAACTAGGTACAGTAGTTTGAATTAGGGATTCTGGTGCTCTGAACAGTTCACTGAGTTCAGAGTGCACCAAACACAGGAAGGGACAGGGGAAAAAAAATAAATAAATAACAAGAACAGGACATCTACCCTGTGGAGCACCAACTGGCAGGCAAGAAATGTCATCTAAGACCTCCCTGGGTTAAGGAAGAAGACATACCACACCAGCATACCAGTGACCATACCAGCATGCCAGTGATCACTCCAAGGATCTACCTTCAGCACCTACTTTTATCATTAACTGGGTTGGCAGGGTGCAAGTGAACACTTCCAGTGCTTCTGAAACCCAAGCAAAGAGTCTATTGGTGCTTCAAGAGGGCAGGCCTGGGGAGGAGCCCCTGCAACGGATCACTGAAAGGGCTTGGGCCAGCTTTTTGGCACTGAGGGGCCCCCAACTGATTTTGTCAGTAATCTTGGGAACATTAGGTGTGAGCGAGCATTTCCTTGACTCCAGAGCTTCTGAAACTGAGTGGAAAGATCTTTGGTCCCACAAATGGGTGGGCTCAGAGAGGAACTCCAACAGCAGATCGCAGTGTGAGCTGGCAACACAAGTGCACAGGTCCTGGGAGGAACTCCCACAGTGGATCATAGTGTGGGCTGGAGCTGCAAGTGGACAGGCCCAGAGAGGAACTCTCATGGTAGATCGCAGAGCCGGACAGTTGTCCTGGATTGGCTTTTTGGCATTGAGGAATCTCAGGAGCACGGTTTTTGTGTGTGTCTGAGCCAGGCAGAAAGTGGTGGCCCCCTAATAAGTGGTGTCTTTGCTGAACTTGAGCTGCAGGCCTGTGAATAACAGTACAATGTCATCATTAGCAGCAAGCTCAAAGTTCTAGAAACTGTGCTTAGCAACATGGAACTTTTCTTTTTTCTCTCTTCCACTCCCACCTTCTCCACCAATACCCTCACTCATCCAATAGAAGAAATAACATTGAGCCACGATAATGCCTCCTGATTCAAATTCTAAACCTTTTTTATGACAAACAGAAACCTATATTCCCATTCCACACAGTGATTCCAACATCACCAAGAAAACTGCAGAGCAACACACAGCATACCTGAATTAATAACCAAAAAAAAATAAAATACACCAGGTTCACCTTTTTAACATATTAAATCATAAAACCAATACAAAACAAATCAATACATAACCAACAATTAAAGACAGCCTCAGAAAATCTAGGAAACAGCAGACAACTTGAAATCAAACAATAATAAATAAAAAAAAAAAAGGACAAGACATTAGGAGCAAAACCACAAACAAAGGTCTCATTAAACATGGAGGAGGAGGAGGCAACAGATTTATCTGAGATGGAATTTAGAAGATATGTTTATAGAGCTTTACAAGAGCCTAAGGAAACCCGAAACAGAAGCAAGGAGAACACACAGACAGTTCCAAGGAAGAACTCAGGAAAATCATTCAGGAACAAAATAACAAGATTAATGTACAATCAGAACTCATGCAAAAACAGCAGTTAGAAATCCAGAAGATGAATACCAAAATTACAGAATCAAACAATGCAATAGAAGCACAAAAGAGTAGGATAGAACTGGCTGAATAACACATATCCCAAATAGAAGACAAATCCCTGGACACCAGCCTGTATGAAGAAAAATCAGAACACAGATTTAAGAGAAATGAAGAAAATCTAAGAGTTATGTGGGATGGCATGAAAAGAAACAACATAAGACTCATTGGAATTCCAGAACAAGAAAAGGTGAAAAAAACCACTGAGAAAATTTTGGAAGGCCTACTAACAGAAAACTTCCCCCATATCATGAAGGAAGAAAAGATAAATGTCCAAGAAGCTCATAGAACCCCACACAAGATAGATCCCAAGAGAAAATCACCAAGACTTATTATAATCAAATTATCCAAAACCAAAGACAAAGAAAAAATTTTTTGTGAGCTGCCCAGGACAAAAGAAATATTACTTATAATAATCAAACAGTTAGATGGAGCTCCAATTACTCAGCAGAAATCATGCAGGTAAGAAGGCAATGGGACGGCATATATATAACACTGAAGGAAAAGAACTTCCAACCAAGAATCCTATATCCAGCCACATTATCTATCAAATATGAGGGTGAAATCAAGGCATTCCCAGACAAAAAGGAATTAAGGGATTTTGTGAAAACCAACGAACCCTACAAGAAATGCTTAAGGAAGTCCTTCCAATAGAGAACCCACAACAGAGATCAACAAAATCAGGATATGTGACATCAAAACTAAAACCAAATCAGAAATAGAAACTCAAAATAAGACCATAAAACATTATACATTAAAAGCCAAGAAAGTAAATCAGCACACAACAACAGCAACTAACCTATTAGAGTGAATAAAACTTCTAAGTACAAACTTCCAAATGGAGAAGAACACACTGTTCTAATAACGTAGAGACAAGAATATACTCCAAGGTAACCACAGAGAAAATTAACAATCCCCCTAAGCAAATCCAGAAGGGAGGAAAACATATGGGTTTAATATGCACAAAACCAACAATAAAGAAGAAAAGAGATGAAGCATTTGGTAACAAATCAAACTCAGCACAGAAAAGTATATGGACCAAGGAAACATGAACTACATGACAAAAAAAAAAAAACAAAAAACAATAGAATTGCAGCAATTGATTCATATCTATCACTAATTACACTCAATTTGAATGGACTAAATGCACCTATCAAGAGAAAGAGAGTTGCAGACTGAATAAGAAAAGAAGACCCATTGATATGCTGCCTACAAGAGACCCAACTTAGACACAAAGATGAAAACAAATTAAGAGTTAAGGGGTGGAAAAAATACATACCAAGCCTATGGAAACCAAAAAAGAGCAGGAGTAGAAAAATTAATTTTTGATAAAATAGACATTAAGATGAAAAACATCATAAGAGACAAAAAAGGACATTATATGAGGCTGAAAGGGTCAATTGGCAAAGAAGAGGTTTTGATAATAAATATTTATGCACTCAATGAAAATGCTCCAAAATACGTGAAGCAACTATTAACTGAATTAAAAGAGGCAATAGACAACTCTGCAAGATTAGTAAGAGACTTTAACACACCACTTTCAAAGAGTGTATGGTTAACTAGAAAAAAAATCAACAAAGATACAGGATAACTCAACAATACAATCAACAAACTCTATTTCATAGATATATACAGAACATTTCACCCAACAAAAACACAATTCACATTCTTCTCCAGTATACATGGGTCTTTCTCCAGAATAGACCATATGTTAGGACATAAAAAAAAAAGCATCAATATATTCAAAAGCTTGAAATACTACAAAGAGCCTTCTCCGACCACAATGCTATAAAACTAGAAATTAATAATAGGAAAATCAAGGAAAAAACATCAAACATGTGGAAGCTGAACAA
>NW_006922285.1:584521-584979 GCF_000298275.1 Orycteropus afer afer
TTAATGCACCCTGACCAAGTGGGTTTCATACGAGGTTTACAAGGGTGGTTCAACATCAGAAAAACAATCAATGTAATCCACCACATAAACTAAACAAAATAACCGTAAGATTATGTCAATTGATGCAGAAGAGGCACTTGATAAAATCCAACACCTGTTCCTGTTCAGAACTCTCAGCAAAATAGGGTTAGAAGGGAAATTTCTCAACATAATAAAGGGCATATATGCAAAACCAATGACCAATATCATTATTAATGGAGAAAGACTCAACACATTCCCCTTACATATGGGAACCAGACAGGGGTGCCCTCTATCACCACTTCTATTTAACACTGTATTGGATGTCCTGGCCAGGACAATAAGGGTAGAAAGAGAAATAAAAGGCATACAAATTGGCAAAGAGGAACTAAAATTATCTCTATTTCCAGATGATATAATCCTATACATAGAAAACACAA
>NW_006922285.1:589635-594556 GCF_000298275.1 Orycteropus afer afer
TGCAAAGTTCTACAGGTCAGAAAATAATAAATGCTGGAGAGATTGTGGAGAGATTGGACCCCTTGTAGACTGTTGATGGGATTGTAAAATGATACAACCATTGTGGTATACGGTGTGGCATTTACTTAAACAACTGAAAAGAGGAATACCATTTGACCCAACAATTCCATTACCAGGAATATATCCTAAAGAGGTGAGAGATAGTGCATGAACAGACATACATACACCCATGTTTATCGCAGCATAATTCACTATAGAAAAGAGATGGAGAATACCTAAATTCCCATCAAAGGATGAATGGATAACCAAATTAATGTATCTGCAGAAAACGGAATACTATATTACACTAAAAAATGAGGGATACACAAATCATCTCACAACGTGGATGATCCTGGAGGACATTATGCCAAGTGAAATAAGTCAATCACAGAAAGACAAATACTTTATGAGCCCATACTTTTAAAAGACAAAGAAGAGTTTTCTTGGGAAAGGGAACTCACTTTGTAGGTTACTGGGATGGGGAGGGAAGGGGAGGGATTAATTTTGGGTTAGTTGGGGTTCACACACTGACTTGGGTAAGGTGAGGTATATACTGAAAGTATCTATGACCACCATGATAATATTAGGAAATGGGAGGACACAAAATTGTGCACATAGGAAATAGATGACAGATGCTAATACCAACCAATATGTCCACAATACCGCATTACCATTAACACCAAACACCAGGTTACAGATAAACACATAAACACCTGAGAGGATCAGATGGGGGTCAGTGAACAGGAGTATACTCTAGACCAAGGATAGATTCAGCTAAGGCTAATCTTGCACAGTCACCAGTGATACAAAATACCTGCAATCCTTACAGAAACAACAGAAGACAGACACAGAGTAATCCCTCTCAGACACCCAGACACTATGGGAGAGAGATCCAATAGAGCTACTGTCACAGGACCATAGTACTGGGGGACAACAGATGCAGTTGACAAAATACATAAAAGCCTTGTTCCTCATCCTACATTGGTGAGTAGTGACTGGGATCTTAAAAGCTTTCAAACTGCCATCTAAGTTGCAGCTAATTGTCTCCTAGAGCTGGGAGCAAGGAAGAGTGCAAAAAAATAAAGATATTTGGAAGTAATCAGCCCTAGGACATGATGGCCCTTGAGACCAGAAGAACTACATGGTGCCCGGCTACCAATGCCAATCACTCAGTAGAGGATCAAATCTGGAGATCCTGGATAGAGTGGGAGAAAAAACATGAAGCAAAAACCAAAAACTCCGTAATGAACAGAATTACTGGTCACATGGAGTCTGGTGAGACCCCCCCCCCCCAATATTATGGCCACAGAATACATTCCGTGCCTGGAATAAAACTCACTCCCAGGGGCTGGATCTCAGCCCAATAATTAACAAGATGTACATGCAGACCACTCAACCCAGGATGATGCACCCACATACTCTATGGTAATACATCCCTTAGAACAATAGACCACAAGGTACCAGTGGGGCAACATTCACACTGAGGAAATGCAGGACAAACAAGAGTGCATAACTATGAGGGGATCAGGGGGAGGGTTACTGGGCAGAGAGTGGAGGAGACTTGGTTAGGGTTGGGCATGGTCAATAGGGAGTTTAACTAAATGTACACATAATGTAGAATGTAAAACAAAGTCTTAACATAAAAAACAAAATGACTAAGGTGTAACTGACTCAAGCCATGGGTTTTCTATAGTTTTAGATCATGTGAAACCTGGACAATGAATAAGAAGATTGAATAATTGATGTATTTGAATAGTAGTGTCAGTGAAGTGAAGAATACTGAAAGTATCATGGACACCAAACAAATTAACAAACCTATCTTGGATGAGGTACAGCCAGAGTGTTCCTTAGAAGCAAGAATGGCCAGATTTCCTCTTCATGTATTTTGCTTGTTGTCAGGAGGGACCATTCCCTGGAGAAGGATATCATGCTTGGTAAAGTAGAGGATCAGTGAAAAAGGGGGAAACTCTCAAAGAGATGGATAGACAAAGTGGCTACAACAATGGGCTCAAGCATAGCAAGGATTGTGAGAATGGCAAAGGACTGGACATTATTACATTCTCTTGTATATTAGTCACTATTAGTCAAAGCTGTCTCAACAACACCTATCAACAACATTTGAGGGAAAAATTTGTTGGATATGTAATTTTGGGTTGCAATTTTTTTTTCGTTCTTAGTTTATGTATGTCATCCTACTGTCTTCTCACCTACATGGTTTCTGCCAAGAAATCAGAGCTTATTGTTATTATTTCTTCTTGGTAGATAACTTTCATTACTCCTGAGTTGCACTCAGTATTCTTTCTCTGTCTTTGATTTTGGAAATTTTGATTATCATATGTCTTGGTGATTTTCTTTTTGAATATATCTTATTTAGGGTACATTAAGCTTCTTGAATGCTTATCTTCTCACCTTTCATGATATATGAGACATTTTCTTCCAAAATATCTTTGAAAAATTTCTCTGTCCTTCTTTTTGTCTCTTCCTATTTTGGGATTATGATCACACATGCTATTCCTCTTGATGGTTTCTCACAAAATTCTTAGGCTTTCTTCATTTATTTTGTTACTTTTTCTGTTGTTCCTCTAACAGATTGATGTTAAACAATTTTCCATCAAATTCACTAAGTCTGTCTTTCATTGATTCAGATCTACTCCTTTGCCCTTTCAATGAGTTATCTATTTCTGAAATTTTAATATTAATCTTCTGAATTTCTATTGGCTGTTTTTGTAAGGATTTTTAATTTTCCATTTATTGTGCCAATTTGTTCTTGTTTCTTGAATACTTTTAGAGTTTTGTTCATTTTCCTTGATTTTGTTTGTGGTTTCCATTATCTTTGTCTCAATCTATTGAAGGTATCTCTCTCTCTCTCTTTATATATATATATATAAATTCCTTATAAGGTAGTTCCAATATCATTTCTTCATCTGGAAAATTTTATGATCCTGTAATTTAATCACTTGCTTGAGCCACCTTGTTCTCTTTTTTGCATGTGACTTGAAGTTGTCTGTATTCTCTCAGGTAATGTGGTATTATTGCATCTATTTGTTAATTGTATGTTGGTTTACTTCACATTTTTTTTTTTTTTTTGCTGTTGTTGTTGTTTCTAATTATTTCATTTTAGTATATCCAGGCAATGTGGTGGGTGTGCTACTGTGGCCACTAGTTTGGCAGCACTAGAACATTCACTTCCTGTCTCTAAGGGGATTTGGTCACAGGTAGGAGTGTGGACCCCCAAATTTCTGATTACTGATTATGTAGAGTACCTGAAGACAAGCTGGGCATGTGTTGACTGCTACCTATTATTGATCCAGTGGTGCTGGAACAGGTGTTGGCATTTGCCCAGCAGGCCAAATGGCTGATTTTGTATGTAGGGCTGTGAGTGGTTGCTGGCTCCCAGCTCTCTGGTTGTTGATCACTGACGTGGTTGTAGGCACAGTCCTCAGCAAGTGAATCTAGTTATTTGGTTCTTACCCAGATTGGAATGCTGCTTTTAATAATTCAAAATGGCCATGTTGTACCAGTTGGCATTTCACAGCTCTATATAGCTCCTCAGTCACTGTTTTCATTCAGTCACTTCCTCTTACTGACATTTAATCAACTTTATCTTTCCCTTTGAAACTATGGGTTCCAGGATTGTTATTAGTTTCTATTTCACTTGGATCCTCTAGATTTGTTGTAATGCATCTAAATGGTACATACCTGCCTAGTTCCCTATTTTGGATTCTCTCCTCTTAATTGATTGTTATCAGTTCCTTTAAATGCCATTTAAATGCAAAAGCAGACAGAAACATGGCTCTTTCAATACCCTTGCAATCAGAAAGTAAGTCTTTGGGGAATTTAGACTATTTTCTATTCAAGTAGACTTTGCCATGTCACTCTGAATATTCTCTAATGCTGCTTCAGTGTTGAGCTCATGATCTGTAGAAAACATTTAGGCTTTTCGTCCACCTTTTATGATAGAAAAGTGCTCTGGTGGAACAGTGCCTAAGTCACTTGACTGCAAACCAGCAGATTGGAAGTTCAAACCCACCAGCTTCTCTGTGGAAGGAAGATGGGGCAATCTACTTCCATAAAGATTTACCACCTTGGAAAGTCAATAGGGGTCACTATGAGTCAGAATTGACTTGATGGTACTAAGTTTGGTTTCTTTGGATTTTTGATAGAGATGTTTACACTCTTCAACTGGTAAGAGTTTGAGGTGCTATATGTAAAACTTATTCCAATAACTTTCACAAGGGTGAAGGACAGAGTTGATGCACACATTGTATATTGTTGAGTAAAGTGGTATCAAAAGATCTTAGCTCGATGGCTGAGGGTAAAAAAGCAGAGGAAATTTGAGAGTTTCTTGAAGAGAGTGTAAGTAGTTTTCAACAGCCACTTTAAAGAACAGTACATTGCATCAAAGCCTAAGCTGATGTTAGAGAGCATGAATGTTTAACAGAACAATTTCACACTCTTAGATGCTTGTCTGCAGTGATCATCCAAATATAGGAGATGAGGAAAGAGGAAATAAACATTGTGAAGTTACCCAAGGATTAGAGTTGGCAACATGATTACAAATGAAGACCAAAACCTGAAGTGCATGAAAGTTCTAGTAAAAGCAAGGGATGTAGAACTAAAGACACTATGGTCATAGGAGGAATTTCGTAAGCATTTAGATGAACCCAGATGTGATTATTTTTGAATGAAGTAGATAAAACCAGCTTGAATTAGAGGAGTTTGAGGAACTAAGAGGCCATAATGATGGTAAGATGTTGAGTTGTTGTTGTTGTTGTTGTTAAGTGCTGTTGAGTCAGTTCTGACTCATAGCGACCCCATGCACAGCAGAATGAAACACTGCCTGATCCTGTGCCAGCTCCATGATCCCTACTATACTTGAGCC
>NW_006922285.1:598210-604131 GCF_000298275.1 Orycteropus afer afer
TGCTGTCCAATTGGATCTGACTCATAGTGACCCTCACTTGGCTTTCCAAGCTGGTATGGTATCATACAGATTAGATTGTCCAACCTTCTTTCTGAGGAGTGGCTGGTGGGTTTGAACCATCAGACTTCTGGTTAACAGTTAAAGAATTAGTGTATTTTATTGAACAGGGTTTCTAAGGAAAGTGTCCTAATCGAGGAGAGGTGAAATTTGAGAATAGTTCTTAATTTATGTATAGAAGTAAAAGTAATTGGTGGAGCGATATTGCAGAATGTAAATGGGATGAGGAGTGCTGAACTGGATTTAAATAAAGTTGTGGGAGAAGAAGGAGAGAGGTGAAACTCATTTTCCAAAGACCTTGTGTGGGAAATAGGAGTGAAAGAGGCAGTCGGCTGGAGGGACTAAAGTATAGCATGTGAAGCAACCAACAGGTAGAGTCAGCTTGTTTTTATTTTATATCAGAGATTGGCAAACCTTTTCTATAGAGGGTGAGAGAGTAAATTTTTTAGGTTTTGTGGGCCATGCAGTCTCTACTACAAATAGCAAACAATGCTGTTGTAGAATGAAAGCATCCATACATAATTCATAAATAAATGAGTATGACTGTCTTCTAATGAAACATTATTTTATGAATATTGAGATTTGTATTTCATATAATTTTACGTGTAATGGAATATTATTTTTATTATTATTTTATTTTTATCAACCATCTATAAATGTAAAAACAATTCTTAATTTTGGGGGCAGACAAAATAAGTAGTATGTCTAATTTGACTTACATGGTTTGGTAACTAAACACAAATGCATACTGTATATTATTTATTCATGCCTATATATGTGTAAATTACTGTGTACACACATTCTCTCTTTCATGTTTGTTGCCTTCTTTAAGAAAACCTTAATATGTTAGTAGTAATGTTTCTTAAGAATATAATTATCCATTTGATTAAAAGGAAGAAATTCTGTCCTAATGGCTATAAAAGACACTTATCCAGTTTTATTTTTTAAAAATGATTGAATAAAAGATCGTCTTTTAGAAATTTAATTGTTATTTTAGCTGAACAATTTGAATAAAAGGATAAATAAAATACTCTAAGTTAAATATACTAAAAGAGAAACAAAAATAAAAATAAAAACAAGTATGATAATTTGCATATCAGTCTCAAAATGTTTATTTATTTCCTGATCCTAAATAAATCATGACATTAGTGTCAAATAAATGCATGCTGCCTCCTTTTTTGGAAGAAGGAGCAATAGAAAAATTAGATATTTCTGAAGACATTTATGTAAATGGTGCTTATAAATACATTTATACATTTAATTGTGAAAATGGATATATCTTTGGCATCCTCCCTCCCAATTAGAGCACATAATCCCTAACAGAAAATCATGGGCAGCAGTTTTTTTTTTAAATTTTATTTTCAAATTTTTATTATGATTTGGGTGAAAGTTAACAGAGTGAATTCATTTTTCATACAGCAGTTCATATACACTTTGCCTCATGATATTGACTGCAATTTCCCACAATGCACCTGCTTTCTTCTCACTTCCTCCCAATGTTTACCTCTTCCCTGTGTCATTCCCTCCCATGCCCTCCTGCCCTCAGACCTGTTTCTCTGTGCATACACAGCCCTTCTAATCTCCCATGATTGATCTCCTCAATGAGTACATCTACCTAATGTAAATGTTCAGCTCATATGCCTGTCTTCTGTTTGGCTGGAAGCCACAGATATAGGTTCAATTCCAGACCTGATGGACAACTAGAAGCCATAGTCTCAGGGGTTTCACCAGGTTCTATCAATCCAGGAAACCTCATCCCTTTTCTTTTTCTGATTTTGTTCCACATTGTTCTCCCACTCAATTTATGCTCTCCTACGTAGATCCCTCTCTAAGTCCTTGACAGTGGTAGCTGGGCACCATCTAGTTCTTCTTGTCTCAAAGTCATATAAGCTTAGTATCACATGGTATACCAGCCATGGACTAATTTTTTCTGTGTGTTTTTGGTTTTCTTCATTCTTCTTTGCTCTGGATGAAGAGAGACCAATCATTGCATCAAGATGGCTGCTTTCAAGCTTTTAAGATCCCAGTTGCTACTCTCCAAAGTAGGATGTGGAACAATATTTTTGTTTAATATGTTATGCCAAGGAGCTATGGTAGCATAGTGCCTAAAGCACTTGGCTGCTAACCAGAAGGCTGGAGGTGCAAACCCACTAGCCACTCCTCCAAAGGAAGGTTGGACAATCTACTTCCATGGTGATACCACCTCAAAAACCCAAGGAGGGGTCACTATGAGTTGAGGCCGACTCAACGGCACATAACAACAACAACAACAACATGCTATGCCAAGTGAGTTTGATGTCCCCTGTGACCATGGTCTTGAGTCCACAGGTCCAACTACTTACTCTCTCTGGCTATATGGTGGTGGCCAAGAAGTGACTACAAACTTTTCCCTTGTCAGCTCTAGTACATACTTGAGAATTCTTACAGAACATACTAATACACTTGTAGGAACATTGTCACCCTACCTTATACATAGTCACAGGCACACTGCTCCCTGTACAGATATACCTATGTGTTCAGCCTGTCCACACATCTATCCACCTGTATATCCATGTTTGCCTTCACTGGCAATGCAGTACTGTATGTGTAAAAGGGTTCATCTTTCTTGTCTGTATCTCCCATGCACCTCTCTATGTCTTCCTCTTTCTCAATGCCACCGTGTTGATAACTCACATTTGGTACATTGCCCTTTCTTCATCCAAATAAATACTTATCTCTACCAATCTAGCAGTGTTCCCTCCCCTCGCCTCCCACCCATAGTAACCAACAAAGAAAATTTATTTTCTTATAGAAACCATTCCTTTACTTTTTACAATAACAGACTAATATAATATTTGTCCTTCTGTGATTGACATATTTCTCTCAGCATAATGTACTTAAAGTTCATCCACATTATGAGGTGTTTTGCAGATTCTCTGTTATTCTTTAGGGTTGCATACTATTCCATTGTGTGTATGTATCATAATTTAGATATCCATTCTTCTGTTGATAGACACCCAGATTGTTTCCATCTTTTTGCTATTGTAAATATTTCTGTGATGAACATGGTTATGCATATATCTGTTCTTGCCTTGGCACTCACTTCTTTAGGATGTATACCTAATAATGGAATGGCTGGATCAAATGGTATTTCTAATTCCAAATTTTTAAGGAATCACCATCCTGTTTTCCACAATGGCTTTATCATTTGACAGTCCCACCAGCAGTGTATGACAATCCCAATATCTCCACATCCTCACCAGCATTCATTGTTTTCTGTCTTGTTAAATTTTGCTACTAATGTTAGGTCCAGATAGTATCTGATTGTTCTTTTGATTTACATCTCTTAATGGCTAATGATCATGAACATTTCTTGTTTGTTGGCTGCCTGAATATCCTCTTCAGTGAAGTGTTTATTCATGTCTTCTGCCTATTTTTTTAGATTATTTGTCTTGTTGTTGTTGAGGTATTGGAGTTTTCTATAAATTTTAGAGATAAGTCCCTTGTCAGATATGTCATTGCGAAATATGTTTTCCCAATCTGTAAGTTTTCTTTTGAAGAAATCTTTCAATTCACACAAAAATTTAATTTTCATAAGGTCCCATTCACCTAGTTTATCTTCCTTGTTTGTGCATTTTGAGTTATACTTGATAGTCTATATATGTCATATATTCCAAAAAACAAAACTCACTGTCATCGAGTTGATTGGACTCATAGCGGCCCCTCTTTGGGTTTCCTAGGCTGTGTCCCTGCAGAATTAGATTATCCAATCTTCCTTCTGAGGTGCGGCTGGTGGATTTGAACCATCATTCTTCTGGTTAGCGTTCAAATGCTTTAGGCACTATACTACCAGAACTCCTATGCCATATATTGTTGTTGTTGTTGTTATGTGCCATCGAGTTGGACCCGAATCATAGCAACCCTTACTTGGGTTTCCAAGGCAATATCACTACAGAACTAGATTGCCCACCCTTCCTTCTGAGGAGTCTGGTGGGTTTGAACAGCCAGGCTTCTGGTTAGCAGTCAAGTGTCTTAGACACTACGTTACCAATTTGTGCCTAGTTTTTCCTTGAAGAACATTATAGTTTTAGGTTTCACATTTAAGTCTTTGATCCATCTGGAGTTAGTTTGTGTGCATGGTGTGAGGTACAAATCTTGTTTCATTTATCTGCAAATAGATATCCAGTTTTTCCAGCACCATTTGCTAAAGACACAATCTCTTCTCCATTTAATGGCTTTTAGCCCCTTGTCAAAGATCAGCTGACTGTAGGTCTATGGATCTATTTCTGGGTTTCCAATTCTATTCCATTGGTCTATGTGTCTGTCAATTTACCAGTACAAGGCAGTTTTGACTACTGTGCTGAATAGTAGGTTTTGAGATCCAGGATTGTGAGACCTCCTACTTTGTTCTTCTTCTTCAATAGTGCTTTGCTTATCCGTGGGCTCTTTCCTTTCTATTTAAAGTTAGTGATAGGATTTTCCATATCCTTAAAGAATGTTGATGGGATCTGGATTGGGGTTGCACTGAATGTGTAGATTGCTTTGGGTAGAATTAACATTTTCACAATGTTCAATCTTCCTATCCATGAGCATGGTACGTTCTTCCATTTATGTAGATTTCTCATGGTTTCTTGAAGTAGCCTTTTGTAGGTTTTTTTTTTTTTTTTTAATACAAGTTTTTGGTGTCCCTGGTAAGATTTATTCCCAAGTATTTTATTATTATTATTTGGTAGCTATTGTACATAGGAGCTCTGGTGGTTTAGTTCCTAAGGTATTTGGCTGCTAACCAGAAAGAAGGCTGATGGTTAAAACCTACCAACCACTCCTCAGAAGGAAGATTGGACAATCTACTTCTGCAGTATTGCTGCCTCAGGAACCCAAACAGGGGTCACTATGAGTAGGATACAACTCAGCTGCAATGAGTTTGGTTGGTTAGTTTATTGTAAATGTATTGATTTCATTATTTATTTTTCAACTACTTCTTTGCTGGTGTAGAGGAATCCAATTGTTTTTGTTGTTGTTGATCTTGTATACTGCCACTAAAGTAAATCTCTCAATTAGTTCCAATAGTTTTTTTTTTTTTTTTTTTTAACTGAATCTCTTGGGTTTTCTAGATATAAGATCATATCATCAGCAAACTATCAGGGATAGTTTGACTTCTTCCTTACCAATTTGGATGCCTCTGATTTCCCTTTCTTGCCTTATGGCCCTAACTAAGACTTCCAATACAATGTTGAATAGAAGTAGTGATAAAGTGCATCCTTCTCTGGATCCTATTCACAAGGGGAATGGTTTCAGTCTCTCTGCACTGAGAATAATATTGGCTGTTGGTTTTGCATATATGTCTTTTATTATGTTGAGCAATTTCCCTTCTATTCCTATTTTTCTTAGAGTTTTGATCAGGAATGGACATTGGTTTTCATCAAATGCCTTTTCTACATTGATTGATATGATCATGTGATTTTTTTTCCTTTATATTATTTATGTAATGGATAATTTTGACTATTTTTGTAATGTTGAACAATCCTTGCATACCTGACATGAACCAAACTTGGTAATAAAGTATTATTATTATTATTATTATTATTATTATTATTATTTGATATATTGTTGGAGTCTGTTACCTAGGATTATGTTGAAGATTTTTGGATCCATATTCATGAGAAACATGGGTCTGTAGTTTTCCTTTTGAATGATGTCATTGCCTGGTTTTGCTTTCAAGATTATCCTTGCTTCATAAAATTAATTTGGGAGGATTCTATCCTTTTCTGTGTTCTGGAATAGTTTGAGTAAGATTAGTGTCAGTTCTCCTCTGAATATATGGTAAAATTCTCTAGTGAAACCATCTAGGTCAAATAATTATTTTTTTTGGTGGTAATTTGTTT
>NW_006922285.1:604435-611058 GCF_000298275.1 Orycteropus afer afer
CAACCCTGGGATCGGGAAGAATGGTTTGGGATACTCTTAATGAGATATTAGAGTGATCCTGTACAAATTTAAAGCACATTCAGGACAAGACATTGATGTCAATTCACTTTACATCAAACAAAGAGTGTAAGCCTCAGCATTTGTTGAATGTCTATAAAATGATGAATGATGAAGTAAGAGCCTTTTGCATATGCATTTCCTCTAATTAGCAATGATTCTGAATTTAGATATTAGCATTATTGTTGTATGCATAGTGAATAGCAGAGCTGGGAATTGGATCTATATAATAAGTCCAAAGACTCTGAGCTTAAGGAAACAAAGTGTGTTAGTTTCAGATGGAGAGAAAATCTAGTGATCAGAGGAGGAGTGTTAGATGGAGTTAGGTTTATGTATTTGGGTTTAAACTGAGTCAAGTGCAGCTTCACAAGGTAGTGGTTGTGGACTTTTGAAAAATCTACTTATTTCTGCTGGAAATGGGAAGAAAATACTTAAAACACAGATTGTTTATGAGCATGTGTTTAAAAACTGTGTATGAAATACCTAAAATATTTCCAGGTGTTTTGTTAAGTCTTAATAAACTGAAGTTATAATTTGGCCCTAAGTTAGAACAAACTAAGGCTGGTAAGATTAGCCTTACCAACCAGCAGAAGGGACCTTTGAAAATGTATAACTTAATTAGACCAGGAAAATTCTCTATTATCTGTATATTTTTGTTCTATATATTTCCCATTAACATCCAAATATTGCATTATGTGTAATTATGGGTTCTTGTGATATGTGTACTTTCATTCATACAGTTGACCTTTTTTATTGTTAGTTAACATCTGCTATTAATGATGGAAACAATTAAAATCAAGTATAAAAAGGTAAAATCCACAAAATGTACCATTTTTCATCGCATATTGTCAGTCCTGAAAATAAGGGCTTACACAGAGAACTTTAAGACTGTATACTACTTATGTGTACAATGTAACTTCAGCCCATCTTATTCCTCCAATCACCACTTAATCATCAAACTTATACAAACTCTGCTGGGCTGCAATCAGAAAATGAAAATGTTTACCTTAAAATAAAATCATTGTGGAGTTCTGGTAAGATGGCAGGATAGACAAAACAACTGCATACACCCTCTTTAACAAAGAAAAGATTAATTACACAGATACAGAAGATAATCCTGCATCCCTGAGCCTTGAAGGGAAGGATATAGAAGTGGACTAAATTCCAACTAGCAGAAAAATTTGCATGAAAACACCAAAAAAGGAGAGAAACAGAGCTGCAGTCTGTCAGTGATCCTGATGGCACAGACAGCTGGGATATTGCAAGTGGTGGTAGGCCCTAATAATTATCCTAAAAATTAGCCCTGCTAGCCAGGTACTGCATGGAGGACTGCTCTGGAGGCTGGTGAATAAAAGGGGAAGCAACAAAGAGGAAGGCAGGCTGAGCTGTGGACTTTTGCCTGTTTAGAGGGTGCAGCCATTTTGAATGTTTACAAGTGGATTGACATTTTTGGATATTTAGAGTGACAGCATCCTCTCAGATTCCAAGTACTTAAGAACAGCCTCTACTTGCCGGGAAGTGCAAGGACATCAGGGACCCAAACTCCTGGAAAGGTGAGACATTCCCCTTGTTACTCTTATACCCACACTCTTTTGGTGAACAGAGGTGCAGCCATCCCTTTCTCCCAACCACCTTCTGGATCAGCAGGAATTCCATCCCAGTCTGTGTGATTGGACAGAGCCTGGGTGCGCTGCCCTGCCCTGACCCTCCCTACCCTGATTTTTTTTTTCCTTTTTCTGTTTTTTACTTTGTTCTTGACTGGGTTAAAACTAGCATTATTATTATTACTTTTGACATTTTTACTATTATTCTTTATTCTTCCCCTCCCAGGTTCTAGTTTTCAACTTCTTTTCTTTTCCCTGTTCCTGGTTGCAATTTCTCTTTCTTTCTCATGGTTAATCCTGTTCCTTGTTTTTCTTTTTGTGTTTTTCCCATCTTTTTGTTCATTATTCTCCTTCTCTAACTTTTTTCTCCTATTATCCTCTCCCAAGATACTGCATTTTTTTTCTTTTTCCCTTTTTTCTTTTGTTGGTTACTGTTCCTGTGTGACCACATGGTGTATTTTCTGTCCATTTGCTTTTAATTTTTGATGGCTATCAAACTTTTATTTTTGTCTGACTGAATGGGAGACAACAACAGTCCCCATATAACACAATTAAACCCCCATCTCCTGCATCTTCACTTACTGAGTGAGAGCCAACACTTCCTTCTCCACCAATGGGCCAATGATAAATATCCACGGAGAAGAGCCTGACTCACCCTTGACTGCTCTTCACAAACACTTAACAGACATTTAAATACAACAACACCATGATGTCTCTGAGACAACAGACCATCACAGTCCACCCAAAAAAGCAAGATAAAGTGGTAGAAACAAGGGAGCAGGACACAGACCCAGAACACATCCCTGAGGAAGAAGCAGCACTGGAACTCTCTGATAAGGCATTCAAAAAATTATTGTTAGGTATCTTCAAAAGATTGAGAGACAGATCAAGGGAAACATAGACAAAACACCACAAGAATTTTGGAAGAAAATAACAAGAACAAAATGACAAAATAAATGAAAAATTAGAAATGATTCTAAATATACAGATAGAAATCCAGAAGATTAATAAATTGTCAGAAATAGATAACACATTGAAATGGCAAAGAAGTAGAATTGATGTAATGGAAGACAGAATTAATGAGATTGAAGACAAATACCTGAATACTTCTTTGGAAAAGGATCAATCAGAAAAATGATCAAAACAAAATGAAGAAAGCCTAAGATTCATATGGAATACCATCAAAAGGAATAACATATGTGTCATTGGAATTTCAAAACAGGAAGAGAAAAATAAAACCAGTGAGAAAATTGTCCAAGATTTGTTGCAGGAGAACTTCCCTCATATGATTAAACATGAGAATATATCCATTCAGGAAGCCAATGAACCCTAAAACAGAACAGACCCCAAGAGAAAATCACAAAGACATCATCATCAAACTCATCAAAACCAAAAACACAGAAAGGATCCTGAAAGCTCCACAGGAAAAAGAAAAAGTTACTTAAAAAGGATGACAAGTAAGAATAAGCTCTGATTTCTCAGCAGAAACCATCCAAGCAAGAAGGGAATGGGATGGTATGTATAAAACCCTGAAAAAGAAAAGTTTTCAACCAAGAATTATATACTCAGCAAAATTGTCCCTCAAATATGATGGTGAAATTAGGAGATTTCCTGATAAGCAGAAACTAAGGTAATATGTTAAAACCAGACCAACCTTAAAAGAGATACTAAAAGCAGTCCTTTGAATAGGCAATCAAAAATAGCAAACAACAACCAACCATTAACACAGAAGATGATATAACCCAGAAACCACAGCTATGGGCATATCCAAAGTAAAATAAGCTTACACAATTTTAAACAGGGAACCAGAGACATCAATTTGCAAGTGAGGACAACTACAAAGCAAAAAGAGGAAAATACTGTATATTTACAGAACTTCTAAATGGTGAGGAAGTCAAGAGAGTTGCAAGATAGAATGTACTGTTCTAATCTCAGGGAGAAAATTATAAATTGCATGGTAACCTCAAAGAAAAATGATAAACCTTCCCATCACAATTAAAAAGAAGCACAAATATATTCAGCAAATACTGAAACAACAGCAATAAAGGAAATGATAATACCATTCATAAACATAATGAGCTCAGCACAGAAAATAATATGGAACAAAGAAACCTGGGACACCAGGAAAAACACATAACAAAATGACAACAACCAGTCCATACTTGTCAATAATTACAGTGAATGGTAATGGATTAAATGCACAACTCAAGAGACAGAGAGTTGCAAGTTGAATAAGAAAACAAAACTCACCAATATGCTATCTACAAGAGACACACCTTAGAGACAAAAATAAAATAGACTAAAAATAAAAGGTTGGAAAATTATATATCAAGCAAATGGCAACCATGAAAGATTGATTTTAAGATAAATATCACCATACAAGACAAGGAAGTACATAATGTAGTGATTAAAAGATTAAATGATCAACTGAAAAAGAAGACATAACCATAATACATATCTATGAACCCCAATGATAGAGCATGAAATAAATAAATCAGACTTTAAAAGAGTGGAAAAGGCAAGTAGATGACTCCACAATCATAGTGGGAGACTTTAATACACCACTTTAATTGAAAGATAGGACAACTGGAAAGAAACTCAACAAAGATGCAGAAGAGCTGAACAATACAATCCACCAACTTGACTTTATAGACATCCAAAGAGCTTGATCAGCACCTAACAACAGCACAATATTCATGCTTTTCCAGTGCACATGGAGCACTTTTCATGATAGACAATATGTTAGGTCATAAAGCTAGCCTTAATGAATTTAAAAATATTGAAATACTACAAAACATCTTCTCTGATCATAATGCAATCAAATTAGAAATCAACAATAGGAAGATCAGTGGAAAAGGAATAAATACATGGAAACTGAACAACACCCTCCTTGAGAAAGACTGAGTAAGAGAAGAAATAAAAATTGAGATTCAAAAATTCCTTGAATCAAACGAAAATGAAAATACAACATACCAAAATCTTCGGGACACAGCAGAAGCAGTGATCAAAGGCCAATTTATAGTAATAAATTTACACATCAAAAAAGAAGCAAGAGCCAAAATCAACACTTTAAACAAACATCTCCAACAATTAGAAAAAGAAGAGCAAGAAAAGCCCACAGTCACCAGAAGAAAGGAAATAATCAAGATTTGAGCAGAAATCAATTAAACAGAAAATAGAAGGGCAATAGAAAAAATCAACAAGACCAGAAGTTGATTTTTTTGAAAAGATAAATAAAATTGACAAACCACTGGCAAATTTAACAAAGGAAAAGGGGAGAGAATACAAATAACACGATTAAGAAATGAAATGTGTGACATCACAACAGAACCAACTGAAATAAAAAGAATAATATCAGGATAATATGAAAAACTGTACTCAAACAAATTTGAAAATCTGGAAGAAATGGACAGATCTCTAGAAACGTACCACTTACCTAAACTAACACAAACTGATGTGGAAAGTTGAGCAGATCCATAAAAAAAGAAGAAATTGAACAAGTCATCAAAAAACTGCCAACTAAAAAAAGTCGTGGCCCAGATGGTTTCACCAGAGAATTCTACCAAACATTCAGAGAAGAACTGACACAAATCATACTCAAACTATTCCAAAACATAAAAAAGGATGGAATCCTCCCTAACTCATTTTATGAAGCAAGCATAACCTTGATACCAAAATCAGGCAAAGACATCACTCAAAAAGAAAACTACAGACCAATATCCCTCATGAATATAGATGTGAAGATCTTCAACAAAAGTCCTAGCCAATAGACTCCAACAACATAACAAGAAAATCATTCATTATGACCAAGTGGGGCTCATATCAGGTATGCAAGGATGACTCAACATTAGAAAAACAATCAATGTCATCTATCATATAAATAAAACAAAGAAAAAGAACCACGTGGTCATATCAATTGATGCAGAAAAGGCATTTGATAAAATCCAACACACGCTCCTGATCAAAACTCTCAGCAAAATAGGAATAGAAGGGTTATTCTTCAACATAATAAAGGGAATATATGCAAAACCAACAGCCAACATTATTCTCAATGGAGAGAGACTGAAACCATTCCTCTTGAGAACAGGAACTAGACAAGGATGCCCGCTATAACCACTTCTATTCAACATTGTTCTGCAAGACCCAGCCAGGGCCATAAGGCAAGAAAGGGAAATCAAAGACTTCCAAATTGGTAAGGAAGTAGTCAAGCTACCCCTATTTGCTGATGATATGATCCTATACCTAAAAAAAACCAAGAAACTCAGTCAAAAAACTACTGGAACTAATTGAGAGATTTATCATCATGGCAGGATACAAGATCAACATCCAAATATCAGTTGGGTCCTCTACCCCAGCAAAGAGATTGCTGAAAAAGAAATGAGGAAATCAGTACCATTTACAATAGCTACCAAAAAATAAAATAAAATACTTGGGATTAAATCTTGCCAGGGACACAAAAGACCTGTACAAAGAAAACTATAAAAAACTACTTCAAGAAACCATAAGAAATCTACATAAATAGAAGGACATACCATGCTCATGGATAGGAAGATTGAACATTATGAAAGTGTCAATTCTACCCAAAGCCATCTATACATTCAATGCAATCCCAATCCAGATCCCATCAATATTCAACATTTTTTAAGGATATGGGGAAACCAATCACTAACTTTATATGGAAAGGAAAGAGACCTTGGAGAAGCAAAGCACTATTGAAGAAGATGACCAAAGTAGTAGGTCTCACACTACCATATCTCAAAACCTAATACATACCCCCAGTAGTCAAAACTACCTGGCAATGGCACAATTACAGACACATAGACCGATAGAATAGAATTGAGAACCCAGAAACACATCCATTGATGTATGGACAGCTGATGTTTGACAAAGGGCTCAAATCCAATAAATGAGGAAGGGAATTTTGTTTAATAAATTATGCTAGCAAAACTGGATATCCATTTG
>NW_006922285.1:612348-612979 GCF_000298275.1 Orycteropus afer afer
ACTGCATTGTCAGTGAAGGCAAACATGGGTATATGGGTGGATGGACAGGCTGATCTATTAGGTATGTCTATGAGGCGAGGAGTTTACCCAAGACTATGTGTGGGGTTGGCAGACAATGGTCGTTAATTGTATCTGTATGTTCTGTGGGAATTCCCAGGTGTATAGCAGAGCTGACAAAGAACAAGGTTGTAATCACTTCTTGATCACAATCAACTACCCAAAGGGATCAAGTAGTTGAACTTGTGGGCTCAGGACCATATTTGCAGGAGACATCAAGCTCAATTGGCATAACATACTACACAAAACATTGTTCTACCTCCTACACTGGTGAGTGGTGAATGGGATCTTAAAAGCTTACAGGCTGCCATCTAGAGGCAACAATGGCTCTCTCCTCCTGCAGAGCAAAGAAGAATGAAGAAAACCAAAGATTCATGGAAACAATTAGTCCCAGCAACTGGTACACCATGCAATCCACAGGCTATATGACTGTGAGACCAGAAGAACTAGATGGTGCCTGGCTACCACTGTCAACCACTTGGAGGGGGATCTACGTAGGAGATCCTGGATAGAGAGGGAGAACATTGTGGATCAAAAGTCAATGTCATTTTGAAAGAAAAAAAAAAGGGGGGGG
>NW_006922285.1:613434-614943 GCF_000298275.1 Orycteropus afer afer
ACTTAGTAAATGAGAAGCAGAGGAGGATAGTGGTTCATAATTGAAGTGTGACTCAGAATGTCCAATTACATGTATGAGGTCATCAAAGGAAAGATGCTGCTCCAATTCAGGAAGGCTCTAGGTGGGAAGCACAGAAATGCAGGCAAGTAAAGAGTGCCTCAATATGGCAGGACTTTAAGTTTTGATGTGTATCTAAAAATCAAATATTTTTGGAGAAGTAGAAGAGTGACATTTGATAATCTAGTTTTTGTGACTGTAAATCGTAAGAGTAAAACTATGAATCATACCATATTGGTGCTCCATTATTTTACCCTTGACTGCTTTTCAAATAGTTCTCTATTTTCTTTTTCACTCCTATTTTCCACATCACCTTTGATTCAATTATTCTTACACTCTCTCTTTTTATATGAAATTTCTCTTTCTCTTTTCTCTAGGTCATCTGATTATAGCTAAAGCTCTATATCCCAGGGGCTTTATTTCCAATTCCATTGAAAGCTTATCTTATAACCTGGAACAAACTTCAACACTTCATGGAAGTGCTTGAGCTAAAAGGAAACTTTGAGATCATTTACTTTAATATTCTCTCATTTTCCCAAATAAGAAAAGGTGAAATTAAAGCTTAGATAACTGAAGAGAATTGTTCAGTGTCAAACAGTTTGTCTGTAGCAAAGTCAAACTGGAGCCAGATATACTGATGAGTACTTCAAAACTCATAATAGTGAACTGTTCTGTTTTTACTGACATGAAAACTGCTGAGAAAATGCTGGCTTTTGTGTTCTTTACAATATGATATTCTAAAGACCAACAAGTACAGGCCGATTTTTGTGTGGGAAATGACACATACTTAAAAATATGTGTTGATATTATGATTAGATTAAAAGAGTCAGGTGAATTCAAATGCTAAATGAATTCAGATTAATATGCTCTCATCAAACTAATAATGAAAACAATCTTGTATTTAAACATAAATTACATATTTATATGTTACCTTACATTTGTATCACAGAGACACATTAAGTATAGTAAATTAACTAAAATATGTGAGGGGATTTTCCAATCTGAGAATGTTGTTGTTGTTGTTATGTGCCGTCGAGTCAGGCCAGATCCATAGCAACCCCTTCTTGGGTTTCCCAGGCAGTATCACTACAGAAATAGATTGCCCCATCTCCTTCCGAGGAGTGGCTGGTAGGTTTGAACCATCACCCTTCTGGTTAGCAGTCAAGTGTCTTAGCCACTATGATACCAGAGCTCCCAATCTGAGAATAGAAAGACATATATATGTAATTAAACTCACCTTTCTCACCATCCAACCTTAATTATAGAAAAAGGAGTGAGTGAATTTTTTCAATGTCTATAAAAACTAAAATTAGTATGCAATACTTTCTCAGGCTTTAGGGGAATTTTGACTAATCTAAATCATAATAAAAGTCTAAAGCAGAACATGCGGACAATCTTAGCCAAGTAAGCCCTCTATGTGTCTCTTCACGGAACATGAGCTAAGAGTCCTTT
>NW_006922285.1:615243-618380 GCF_000298275.1 Orycteropus afer afer
TAAGTTATATTAATCACTAGGAGCTCTGGTAGCTAGTGCCTAAAGCACTTGACTGCTAGCCAGAAGAAGGTTGGTGGTTCAAATTCACCAGCCACTCCTCGGAAGGAAGATGGGACAATCTACTTCCATAGTGATACTGCCTCAGAAACCCAAGGAGAGGTCACTATGAGTCGGGTCCGACTTGACGGCACATAACAACAACAACAACAAAGCAGGACTACATACTCATTATGATAAGTTAACAGAAAGAGGGACATTCACAACTTTGAGATACTGAAAAGAATCTGTCATAAAAAGAGAACAAAGGATTCAGCATATGAAGGTATAATGTGTGTGTGTCAGCCTCCATGTGCTATGGGATTGCAACATGCACATAAAGACTTGTAACACTTGTAAAGAGCAACGCATTTTTAAAATGTGAACTCATGTAAAACTACTCATATAAAAAAAACAAATAAATAAAATATTATGAATAATCTGGTTTGACCCGTCCCTTACATTCCATTTCTTCCCAGGCTTCTGTGAGTTTCTGTCTAAGATTATTTTATTTCTGTCTGAAGAAATCCTTTTAACACTTCTTTTAATGTTGCTTGGTCAGCAAAAAGTTCTTTGCATTTGGTTTGTCAAAAACTGTTTTTAATTCACATTTGATTCTGAGGCTATATTATTGTATATTTATTTTCAAATTGGCAGTTACTCCTTTTATATTTTAAGGCTACCATCCCATTTTCTTCCAATGTTTATAATTTTTCTCTGGCAGCATTGGTGATATTCTTAGATGTTGGTTTTCAGCAGTTTTCCTATCATGTGCCCAGGCGTGTGTGTGTGTGTGTTTGAATGTGGGTGTGTAAGAAATGATATTCTATGTGACCCAAATTTCTTCTCCAGGAACATTCATTCTCCCAGCTTCTGAGAGTGTTACGAGACAATAATATTTAATTGAATATCACATTTTGACTCTATTTTGGAGATATTCACCTTATTTATGATTACATTCCCTTAATGGGGACTAACTAAAACCCACTGCCATTGAGTAGATTCCGACTTATAGTGACCCTTTTCGGGTTTTCGAGGTGGTGAAGCTTTATGAAGTAGATTGCCCACTCTTGCTTCCACAGAGTGGTTGATGGGTTTGAACCACCAGCCTCTGGTTAGCAGTCATATGCCATAGGCACTGTGCTACCAGAGCTATTTCATGGGAAGTTCTCACATTCAAATATGAAAACAAATTCAAAAACTGAAAGAAATATTTAATTGTATTTAATCAGTAGACTGCTATCCACAATATATAGGTAAATCTGACAAATCTATAATAAAGTAGGCAAAGGACTCAATTAAAAAATGGAGAAACAATATTTGAAATGTAAGCAAAACTTTTAATTTAGGTAATTTAATCTATTTTTTAAGTTTATGGAGCTAAGGAAACACATATCTGCCAATTGTATAATTGGTTCAAATACTTAGAAACTGGCATTACTAGTAAATTAAAACTCTTTTTTCATATCTACTCATAAGTATGTTCTTCAAGGCTTTTCTTGCAATTGTTTGCCTAGGACATATATAAAAGAACAAGCAGCTTTATTTATAATATCACTTGGAAAACAATCCAAATGTCCATTAACAGTTAAATGGAGAAATAAATTTGCATCTATTTATATAATAGAAAAATGTACAGCAGAACAAATGTGTTAAATGTAGCTACGTATATCAGATTTGTTGCCTCTCACTAAACATACCTTAAGCAGCAAGTCAGCAGAAAGATTACAGCAATATAAATTTCAAAAATAGAACTAAACAAGATATTATTTGGAAATACAAGTATATGTAATAAAATTATACAGAAAAATAAATAGCAATTGATAAAATTGTACTGCTGAGAAAAGATAATAGGGGGAGGCACACACAAGCTGCCCTTAAAAAACTAGTAACATTCCACTTCTTGAAGCTGAAAAGTGATAACATGGATGTGCATTTTGTTTCTTCTTTCTTAAAGCACTGCTTTGCAGCATTATGTGTGTGTGTGTATACACATACACACACACACACACACATGTTGTATTTCACATTAACTGTCTTAAAACGGCAGAGAATGTTGTTGTTATGTGCCGTCAAGTTGTACCCAATTAATAGGAAACTGCCTTGAGTTTCACAGGCGGTGTCACTATGGAAGTAGATTGCCCAACCTTCCTTCTGAGGAATGGCTAGTGGATTTAAACCACCAGCCTTCTGGTTAGCAGTCAAGTGTGTTAGGCACTATGCTACCAGAACTCCTAAAAAGGCAGAGATTAGGATGTAAGAAATCAATACAAAGCACTAGACAACTCCATTAAGCTTTTTTGCTATGCAGAAAGATAAAGAAGTAGAATTGTGACTAGAAGGAAATACTGGTTTGAGTAAGATTTGTTGTCTTTGATTTTGCTTCTTTTATTAGGAGCTGTTCTATTATGTTTGAATAATGTTAGAAATGATCCAGTAGAAAGGGATATAGGAGATATAGCAAGTAGAACGGGATATAAGGATATAGTTTTATGGTAAAGAAACAGAGGAGGTATGAAGTGATGAATTTCTGAAGATACTGAAACCAAGAGAAGTTAAACAACTTGCTTAAAGTTCCCAGTGGTAAATTGGCAAAGCCAGGAAACTGTATCTCCCTTATCTTAAGGCATTCACTCAGTGGCTTGAGCCATCTCCACCATTTATCCCGTACTTCATGTAGTTGCTTTTAAAATTAAAGCTGGTAATTACTTTCTCATCAAGTGACAAAATTTTTCTCAGAATGCTAAACCTCTGGAGGCTTCAAAATTTGTGCTACAAGGTTCTATATTCTTGTCTCAAGCAAAATGCACTTTGTGCATCGATGACTGAAGCTCACTCCTCATTCAGACTGAGAGAATAGCATCATAGTTAAGAGGTGGGTGTCTAGAGTCAGACTGATCAGAGTCTGAATCTTGATTCTGTCACTTTTTTTTATGACCATACAAAAATAAATGATTATGAGCTTCACTTTCTTCACCTGAAAAATGATAACACTATCTCACAGACCTTTGTGAAGACTAATAAACACCTACCTCATAAGAATATTCTGAAGAAGAAATGTCATTTTCTATATAGTGATTAAAACAGTGGCATATACTAAG
>NW_006922285.1:623025-637191 GCF_000298275.1 Orycteropus afer afer
AAGGCTAATAATTCAAATTTATAGTGTCAACAGTGTTGTACTTTCTGAAGTCTCTAGAGGATGACCCTTTCTCTCCCAGCTTCAAGTAGTCCCAAGCATCCTTCGGATTGCAGCTTCAGCATGTTGTTGTGTGGTTGTATACCACTGAATTGGCCCCGACTCATAGAGACCCCTCCTTGGGTTTCCGAGGCAGTATTACTATGGAAGTAGATTGCCCAACCTTCCTTCTGAGGAGTGGCTGGTGGGTTTGAGCCACCAGCCTTCTGGTTAGCTGTCAAGTGCCTTCGGAGCTACTCTATCAGAGCTCCCTTCTCCACTTTTCCCTAGCCTTCTTCCTCTGTCTCTCTGTGTCTCTTCTCTTTTTTAGGATATTACTCAGACTGAATTAGAATTCATCTTAATCCAGTACGAACTCATGTTAACTGATAACATCTTCAGTGAACTCACTTCCAAACATGATCACATTCACAGGCTCCGGGGGTTAGAATTTCAACATATTTTATTGGGTGGCCTAATTATATTCATATTTTTGGCATTATTTAAATAACTGCTGAAAACTAATGAAATATTTCCCCAAGCAAGTAAAGGAGGGATATACAACATTGCAAATTATTTCAAGTGAATTATTATTTCCCCAATTATATTACCAGAACCCTTTAATGCAAAACACAATGCACTGCAATAGAGTTGGATCCAACTCATAGCAATGCCTCCTTGGAGTTCCGAGGCAGTATCACTACAGAAGTAGATTGCCCAACTTGCCTTACAAGGAATGGCTGGTGGGTGTGAACCACCAGGCTTCTGGTCAGCAGTCAAAATGCCTTAGGCACTACACCACCATATCTTCTCCAGAACCCCTTAGGGATCTGTTTACACCTTAATGAGCCATTAACCTAAAGCATATAATCTATGTCTTAATTTCCTAACAAAGAGGAATCTTTATCAATCATTGTTAGATCCTCTGTAAAACCCAATTAATCATCTTTCTCTGATGTTTTTGTTGTTGGTAGATGTCATCAAGTTGATTTCTACTCATAATGAACCCATGTGGCAGAGTACAACTGCCCCATAGAGTTTTATTGACTGTAATTTTTATGTAAGTAGATTCTTAAGTCTTTGTCTCATGGAGTTGTTTGGTGAGTTTAAACATTGAATCTTTCAGTTAACAGCAAAACACATAACCATGGCATTACCAGGTCTCCATTCTCTCCTTTATATGTACATAAAATTCAAAAGAGAACTTTAGACAATGACTTAATTTGATTGATCTTTGATAACAGTGGCTAATTGATTTGGATATGGAAGGGGAAAAAAAGAAAATGTATAATAGAGAAATGATGTTTGTGTGTAACTCTAGGTTGTTACAAAAGTGAACAAAGAATGAGCCCCACTGAATTAGAGGTAGGTCTGGATTTGGTGTAAACAAAAATAATTTACCCCCCCCCTTTTTTTTTTAATATTAGCTTCCTTGCCTTCATTAAAACTATGTAAAGTGGAAACAAGCTAAGTCAGTGTCCTGGCTACTCTATCTGGTTGGGATGAAGATCAAAAAGATAATGTATATAAAACAGAAATATAATTTGTTAGGTGGTTCCATCACATGAATCATTGTGGCTATTATTATCGTTATTACTATTGTCTATTGCTCTTGAAACCTTTTGTCCATTTCTTATGGCAGGGTTTAGAGTGTAGAAATGAGAAAGATACTTAGTGATGATATACATTGACATTTTTATCTCAGTGAATTTTATGCCAAAATTCATTTTCAGGAAAAGATCAAGGTAGGAATATCTCATGGATGAGGAGAAGAGGACTCAACTAGACCAAAGGATGAGGACATTATTATCTGTTTTTTTGTGAATGTAGTCAAGAACAAGAATTTGTCTCAAGGGTCAGAAGACCTCTGTTATAACTAGGGTGAAGAAGTAGACTTGGAAAGACTGCTTTGTGATTTCTGATATGATGAAAACTGCAAGTCGTGATCCACCTCAATACATTTATTAATGATTCTTTTTATAGATATACTGGAGAATGGGAGTACTTGTCAGTAGTTTTCTGATATATACAGATATAGATAAAAATATAGATGTAGATATATATTCATACACATCCAATTCATTGCCTTGGAGCTGATTCTACTCATAGAGACCCTGTAGGACAGAATAGAGCTTCCCTTTATGGATTTCAAGGCTTTAATCTTTATGGAAGTAGATTGCCATATCTTTCTCCAAAAGAGTGGTTGGTGGTTTTGAAATGCTGATCTTTCAGTTAGCAGCCAAGCACTGCACCATCAGGGGCATCTCTCTCTCTCTCTTCTCTCTCTCTCTCTCTCTCTCTCTCTCTCTATATATATATATATATATACAGACAGTCATATATGTATATGTATATTTGGACTCTGAAAGACCATTATTTGATAAGGGAAAAAGTCCATACTTAACAACATTACCCTTTTTCTAAGAGGTCCCCCTCTAAAAATTGATAAGGAAGTATTCTGTGTACAAAATATTGGATAGCCAGGTACAAAACAAAAATGAAAAATAGTTTTCCCAGTAATTTTGTTATAAATCATAAATTATGCATCTGAACTGCTTTATGATTTTGTTAGGGAAATGATGAACTTTTCTTAAATAGATTGCAATGTCCCCAACATCACTCTGTCTTTATTTCTTCACTTTGCACATATATAAATGTCCCATTACAATTGATAGGAACTTACTTAATGTTGACATGAATGTGTTTTTAATGAAATCTGTTG
This sequence comes from Orycteropus afer afer, assembly GCF_000298275.1. Taxonomy (NCBI): domain Eukaryota; kingdom Metazoa; phylum Chordata; class Mammalia; order Tubulidentata; family Orycteropodidae; genus Orycteropus; species Orycteropus afer. The sequence continues at coordinate 625,784 of NW_006922285.1, forward strand.
ATATATTTTTGTCAGTTCTTAAAATGACTTTTTGCGCCCTCAGTCAGAAGGAAAGAAAATAAAAATCTATTGCATTAGGCAAAAATGTTAGAGTCCTTTTTCCTACAAGATATTTTTGCATTTGAATACTTTTCTCTGTCATTTTAGACACTCTAACAACTGAGGGATTGCTGCAAAACTGAAAGAAATAAGGTTGTACTAAAAAGCATGAAAATGGATTTCTGCCAGTCAAATCTAAACTGCTTTGAGAAGGAAAACAGCAATTTAAAAAACTGAAAAGGGCATCTTAATTGCAAGTTAGTTCTCAGTGGTGCTTTAATCTTTCTTAAAAATGCAGAGGGAAAAATTACTGAATCTAGACTTAGAGTTGAATACAATAAATTAAAGGAAGAAATTTAGTTTCTATTTCTCTGAAAATGTCATTATTATAAAATTCAAAAGAGAAAAACCAGTTATTGTCCTATTAAGTCTGACTCATGATGGCCCAATGTTTTTCAAAGTTGTTTCGGACGCTATAAGACTTTCAATGGTTGATTTATTTGAAATATATCACCAGGATTTTTTCTGAAACACTTATGATATACTTGAATCAACAGCTAAGCATAGTAATGGTTTGTACTACCTAAGAATGTCGAAGGAAGTGTCAGCCACAGGGATCCAGGTGAGGGGAGGGAACCCAGGCCATGCCTCAAAAGCGGCAAGACAGGAAAGTGGGGGATAAGACAGAAAAAGGCCAGGGGGACTGGGACAGAGCAAAGATTAAGCCGCAGGGATCCAGGTGAGTGGAGGGAACACCCAGACCACACCCCAAAGTGGCAAGATGGGAAAGCAAGGGAAAGGACAGAAAAAGGCCAGGGTATAGGGACAGATTGAGGAGGCAGCAGTAGGGATCCAGGTAAGGGGAGATTAGAGAGGATTCAAAGAGCTAAGGGAGCTCTGGTAGCATAGTACCTAAGGCACTTGACTGCTAACCAGAAGGGTGGTGGTTCAAACTCACCAGTCATTGCTCAGAAGGAAGGTTGGGCAATCTACTTCCATCATGATACTTCCTTGAAAACCCAAGGAGGGGTCACTGAGTTGGGTCTGACTCAACGACACATAACAACTACAACAAAGGGAGACAAACTTGTCTGTCATTTTGTCCTACTGTAGCGTTGTGTTGCTGTGAGGCTTGAGGCTGTTCCACCAGTGTTTCAAACCCAGTGGGCTGCACATGGTGCACAGGTATCAGCATGACTTGAAGACTGAGACAGACTAGGAAGAAGGAAGAGGCCATCCACTTCCCAAATAACTGGCCAGGGAAAACATTATGAATATCAGAGAGACACTGTATACATTACTGACCAACTTTATGAATAGTCTGGAAACATCGTCCAATACAGAGGAGGAGGATGAGTCACTTAGATTATAAAGAGCTCAGAATAGGACTGGGAAAGAGCTACATCAACAGAGTAAAACCAGCCTTACTCATATAGATACTGAAAGCTTTCCAGACCTCCATTTGCTGATGTGGCATGACTCAAATTGAGGAGAAACAGCTGAAATACCCATTAATAATTGGAACATGGAATGTATGTAGTAGAATCTAGGAAAATTGGAAGTTGTCAACAATGAAATGGAATGCATAAAGATTGATATCCTAGGCATGAGTGAGCTGAAATGGATTGGTTTTGGCAATTTTGAATCAGCCAGCCATATGATCTACTATGCCAGGAATGACAAATTGAAGAGGAATGGTGTGGCATTCATCATCATAGAGGATGTTTCAAGATCTGTCCTGAAGTACAATGCTATCAGTGATAGGAGAATATCCATATGCCTACAAAGACGACCTGTTAATGCTACTATTATTCAAGTTTATGCACCAACCACCAAAGCCAAAGGTGAAGAAATTGAAGATTTTTATCAACTTCTGCAGTCTGAAATTGACCAAACATGCAATTAGGATGTGTTAATTATCACGGGTGATGGGAATGCAAAAGTTGGAAACAGAAGAATCACCAATAGCTGGAAAATTTGGCCTTAGTGACAGAAATAATGCTGGAAATCACATGCTGGAATTTTGCAAGACCAATGACTTACCCATTGCAAATACCTTTTTTCAACAACACACACAGTGGCTGTACATGTGGACTTCGCCAGATGGACCACACAGGAATCAGATTGACTAAATCTGTAGCAAGAGGCAATGTCAAAGCTCAATATCTTCAGCCAAAACCCAGCTAGGAGCTGATTGTGGAACAGACCATCAACTGCTCATATCCAAGTTCAACTTGAAGTTAAAGACAATTAAAACAAGTCCATGAGAGCCATGATCTTGAATATATTCCTCCTGAATTTAGAGACATCTAAGGAATAAATTTGATTCATTGAACAACAATGACTGAAAACTAGAAGACCTGTGGGATAACATCAAGAACATCATCCATGAAGAAAGCAAGAGGTAACTTAAAAGACGAGAAAAGAAGAGAAGACCAAAATGCATGACAAAAGAGACTCTGAAACTTGCCCTTGAACAGATAGCAGCTAAAGCAAATGGAGGAAATGACAAGATAAAAGAGCTGAGGCGAAGATCAAAGAGCAGTTTGGGAAGACAAAGCCAATTACTATGTGCAAAGGCTTGGAGTTAGAAAACCAAAAAGGAAGACATGCTCGGCATTTCTCAAGCTGAAAGAACTGAGGAAAAATTTTAAGCCTCGAGTTGCAAAATTGAATGATTCTATAGGCAAAATATTGAATGATGCAGGAAGCATCAAAAGGAGATGGAAGCAATACACAGAGTCACTGTACCAAAAAGAACTAATCGATCTTAATCCATTTCAGGAGGTGGCATATGACCTAGAACCAATGGTATTGAAGGAGGAAGTCGAAGCTGCAATGAAGGAATTGGTGAAGAACAAGGATCCAGGAATTGACAGAATACCCACTGAGATATTTCAACAAATGGGTTCCCCACTGGAGGCACTCACTCTGTTATGCCAAGAGATTTCAAAGACAGCTATTTGGCCAAATGACTGGAAGAGATCCATATTTGTACCCATTCCAAAGAAAGGTGATCCCACAAGATGTGGAAATTATCCATCAATATTGTTAATATCACAAACAATTAAGATCTTACTGAAAATCATTCAAAAACAGTTGCAGCAGGATATTGACAGAGAACTTCCAGTGGTGCAAGCTGGATTCTGAAGAGGATGTAGAACAAGGGTATCATAGCTGCTGCCAGATGGATCTTGGCTCAAGGCAAAGAATACCAGACAGATGTTTACTTGTGTTTTATTGACTATGAAAAGGCATTTGATTGTGTGGATCATGACAAATTGTGGATAATGTTGAGAAGAATGGGAATTCTTGAACACTTGATGGTACTCATGAGGAACCTGTATATTGAACAGGAGGCTGTCGTTCAAACAGAACAAGGTGACACTGCATGGTTTAAAATTAAGAAGGGAATGAGTCAGGGTTGTATCCCTTCGTCATACTTATTCCATCTACATGCTGAGCAAATAATCTGAGAAGCTGGACTATATGAAGAAAAACATAGCATCAGGATTGGAGGAAGAATCATTAACAACCTGAGATATGCTGACGACCAAACTTTGTTTGCTGAAAGTGATGATGACTCAAGGCACTTACTGACAAAGATTGAAGAATATGGTCTGAAATATGGATTGTTGTTGTTGTTGTTATGTGCCGTCGAGTCGACCCTGACTCATAGTGACCCTTCCTTGGGTTTCCGAAGCAGTATCACTATGGAAGTAGGATTGCCCAACCTTCTTTCCAAGGAGTGGCTGGTGGGTTTGAACTGCCAGACTTCTGGTTAGCAGACAAGTGCTTTAGCCACTATGCTACCAGAGCTCCTGAAATATGGATTACATCCCCACATAAAGAAAACAAAAATACTCACAACTGGACCAATAAGCAGCATCATAGTAAATGGAGAAAATATTGAGGTTGTCGAAGAATTCACATTGCTTGGTTCTACAGTTAAGGCCAATGGAAGCAGCAATCAGGACATTAGATGATGTATAGCACATGGCAAGTCAGCTGCAAAGGAACTCTTTCAAGTGTTGAGGAGCAAGGATGTCCTCGAGGACTAAGGTGCACCTGACACAAGCCATAATAAGCCAATTCCATCATATGCATGTGAGAGCTGGACAATGAATAAGGAAGATTGAAGAAGAGTTGATGTTTTTGAGTTGTGGTGCTATTAAGGAATACTGAAAGTACCATGGACTGCTAAAATAACTAACACATCTGTCCCAGAGGAAGTGCAGCCAGAATGCTCCTTAGAAGTGAGAATGGCCAGACTTCATCTCACCTACTTTGGTCATGTTGTCAGAAGGGACCATTCCTGGAGAAGGATGTCATGCTTGGTAAGGTGGAGGGTCGATGAAAGAGGAGAAGACCTTCAGGGAGATGGATTGACATGGTGGCTGAGACCATGGGCTCAAGTATAGCAAGGATCATGGAGCTGGCACAGGATCAGGCAGTGTTTCATTCTGCTGTGCATAGGATCACTATGGATTGGAAATGACTTGATGACACCTGACAACAACAACAACAACAAGAACTTTAAATAAAAATGAAAGTGAGCAGTAAAGGTATAAACCAGTAAAGACTGAGAATAAAAGTTCATGCATCAGTGGGATCAATATGTCAACAGTGTCCAGCAAGATGGAAGAAGGAGATTACGGACTGACTTTGCAGGTCATAGGAGCCCTATCTCATGTCACAAACGAGAGTGAGTTCCTACAGAAGAAGGATGCAAGTTTTATGAACAAAAATTTCAAAAAACTTGGCTTGATGGCATAGCTTACTAAGTTTGTTTCCTATGGCTTCCACAACAAATTTGTACAAACAGAAGGGCATAACAATCACAGAAATTTATTCTTTCACTGCTCTGGAGGATAGAATTCCAACATCAAGATGTCAGTAGGACCATCTTCCCTAGAAAGTGTTTCTTTGCAGAACACTTTTTTGTGTCTTCTAGCTTCTGATGTTTGAAAGCAATCTTTGGTGTTCCTAGCCTAGAGTACTTATCATGTCAATCTCTGACTCCATCTTCACATGACCCTTTCCCATATGCCTTTGTGTCCAATTTTCCTTCTTTTATAAAAACACCAATTGTATAGGATTTATAGTCCACACTAATCCAATATGACTTCATCTTAACGTGATTAAGTCTACAAAGATCTTATTTCCAAATAAAGTCACATTGACAGTTTCCAGGTGTACGTGTATTTTGGGGATAGTCAATTTCAATTCAAAACATAGAGGAAGATGAAGGAGAGACCTCAACTTAAAACCAGAAAAATTAGTTAAAACTTGTCATTAGAGTACTTGTATAGGAATATATTGCTTAACTTTAATTTGGACAATGTCCAGCCCCATATACATCTGTGGTCCCATAAGGTATCTTTTCTTTTTAAAAAAAAAATAATTATTTATTTATTAATAATTAATTATTTCCCCCTAAGGGCTTTAAAGACTGTAAACTCAGACTCTTTGCAACACTGGACCACAGGCGAAATACATACAGGTGAGGCTTTGGGTGAGGCTCTTAGGCTTTGTCCATTTGTGAGTCAGAAAGTAGCAGTGGGGGATTCAAGGCCTGCGCTACTCCTGCTACTCAGGCAGGTGGAACAGCAGGAATGTGGTTGCAACTGGGCATGTCCTGCTCCCTTCAGCTTGCTTCCTCTTTCTCCATGCTTGCCATTGTCCTCTCAGTCACCTGTGTTGCAACCACTCATTCCTCTGGCCTCTACCTGGAGCCCAGCAGCCCAACAGCTTCAATAATGGTGGCAGTAGTGACGAGGACAACCAGAAACTAGCCCCCATGAAGTTGTAATATGATGTTTGCAACAATCACATTATGTCTTATTTCACAGAATGTATTATGGATGTTAAATGCTACCCATGATTGTCCTCCTCTATTTGCCTCACTCCCAACCCCACAGTCATGGAACCAATCTCACCCAATATGTCTTAAAATGCTTGTCAAATGTTTTACTTGAGATTTTCCAATGTTCTGGGTACAGTGGCATGGCACGGGGAAGGGTGAACTAAGGTAACAGAATGAAAACAAAAATATAAAATGAAAGTTGAAAACTGGATGACAGGACATGTTAGGTCCCATCTATTGCCAAGCAGTCATATGAGTTGGGGCCAACTCGACAGCACATAACAACAACAACAACAAAAATGGAGACAGGAAGATAGATTCTGAAGAAATCAATCCTGCGGGTGTGTGTGTGAGAGAGATTGAAAAACAAACTACAAATCTGAAAAATAAAATCTTTAAATAACTTAAAATTTGGTGTCTTCCTTAGAGAAATGCAGCCCTCCACCTAATAACTTTATATTCTAGTGCTCTAGTCATCATGCTACATCTGTTAACTTCAATTTACAATCAGCTTTCCAGTATCTAATTCTTAGTTTTAAATGAAGGGTCAATCATCACCAGACATGTAAGAGGGTTTTCATGAATGGTTGAAGCATTGAAAAATGAAGTTCAAAATAATTAATATAAGAAGAAAAAGGAAAAATACACTATCAGTAATATAGAGTAAGATGTCACTTTAATTACACAAAGGCTGAACAGTTTTAAAAACTTCAAAATAAGAAAAAAAATTATTTAAAAATAGGAAAAAACCAACTCAAATAATAGAAAAATGATAAGAAAAACATTTTGAATATATAGTCACAGAAATTTAGAAATTAGAACAAAAAGAAAATAATAGTCAATAAGAAGATAAATCCAAGGAAGTCCAACCACTAAAGATAAGAGGAATTTTAAGCAAAGACAAGATGAAAAGTAGAAGCAGGGAAATTTCAGGTAATTATAGAAAAACATTTACCAGAACTGAATTACATGAATTTTTGTACTGAAGTATTGATAAATGTGCAGTACATTGAATGATAAAGAGCTCACAAGTGAAATTCTCATGAAATTACAGAATATCGAAAATAAAGAGAAACATACCAAAAGTATTAAGCGGAGCAGGAAAAAATAAATCATATATAAAAGAAAGGAAAATTACATTTTTCTTAAAAGTAAAGTAGGAATTTGAAGTGAAAGGACTTCAAATCTTAGAGAAACTTATTTAAAGTAGAATTCAACAATTTTGCAAGTATCAATCAGTAATAAAGGCAAAATAAATATATTTTTAATCTTTTGGAGAATAAAATTTGTCCTGCAAAGCCATTCAGTACAATACAGTGCAAAACAGCATAACCCAAGTTCCTCAGCACTAAATACAAAAGGAAGACAGAGGGATAGAGTGGGAGGTGTCCATAGAAAATAATGGAAATAAGAGTATTATGGTTGACCACCTGATATATTCATAGATTTTTGCCAGATTTTTTTTTTTTTTTATAATGCTTTAAGAGAACAGAAATCTATTCAGGAGATACTTCTTGTCTCATAAGTATTTTTTAATATGAAAAAAATATATTTAAATAAAAATTTGGACATAATTAGTTTAAGATGGAAGATTGAAAGTTATGTAGATGTATAGAAGAGATTAGCTGTATGAAAGTAAGTAAATATGATCTCAATATATCAATCATTAAATAAAACGTAAAAGCAAGTTGTTTGGAAATGTGAAGACTAAACACCGAAGGACATGTTGTTGTTGTTATGTGCCGGATATAGGTAAAAGAATTTAATATGGAGGCCTCCAAAGATTTGGAAAGAAGGATGTTAGAAGTCGAAGCAGAGGACTTTGTATTTTGTAACAAACATCTCACTAGTGTTTGATGCTTCAAATGTATAAAAGTATGACTTAGAAATATATAAATAGAAAATAGTAACAAGTGCTATTAATACTGAGGCCTTATTTGGGTTTGAAACCAGTAAATTTCAATGCGTATAAAGATCTCTGCCAAATTCAACACTCTCTAGTTTGAATCATGTGTTCCCAATCTAGTTTAAAATCATCAGTAATAATAATAAGTGGCAACATATGTTAATTTCCTAAATGTATTTAAATTCCCTTATGGCTTCTTTGGCAGGAATCAGGACACTAGCACACTACAAGTTTACTGATGGCCTGTCCTACCTAAGGACTGTGAAGTAGACACTTATAATTTACTTAGAGAGGAGAGCTGACTGTTGTTTCTAGTAATGTGACTGGGCTCTCACATTTTACCCACATGGGATCAAAATTGCTCACTGTTAAGTTTAATGGTCACAATGGTTTAATGGTTCTACTTATTTCAGATAACTGAAGTAAGCTAACCAGCCATGTACCTTAAAATCCATGCATGCATCACTTATATGACAACAGCTAGAGAACTGTTCAAAATATATATTTTGGAAAAAATAGTTTATCAGATGCATCATTGTGAGAAAACTTGCACACATTTAATTTAAAGTTTTCTCTAGATCACAAACAGAAAAAAGTAAGATTTTATTTCCTCTTTCCTTTTTTTTTTTTTTTTTGTTTTGTTTTGTTTATTTTCTTTTTGGAAAGAAAGCAATTTTCAGGAAGCATAAAGATGTAGCTGACGTTCTGACAAATGAATTCCACTGATTATGCACTACTTTGGAAGGCAATGAAAAGGAGAGTGCTTCTAGTTTTGCCATTCACCTCATTCACCTTTAGAACAGATTGAACAGATTTTTGGTTTAATTTTTTTTTTTTCCTTCCACCTCTACTACTAACTTGCTTTGTGACAATAAACTCACTTGCTAGTCTCTACTCTAATATAACTACTTATTTTCACCTTATTTTTTTTATATTAATAATGGTAAAATGTGAGCAATTCTGATGTTGAGTAGATATAATAAGGTTCTATTGGTAGAACTGAGACTGGCTGTAACGCAAAGGAATGAAAAATTGGTCATCTTCAGAATAAATCCATCCCAGTTATGTCTCGTTTGATCTGCCTGTCTTCATTTCTTCCTTTTTATTTCATTCTGCCCCTACAAATCAGCATTAAAACAGGACAAAATTGCCTCTGGTCTTCAGTAACCTAAAAAAAAAAAAAAAAGCAGCAAATAAAAAGAAAAATGCTCTCTCTCATAGAATGGCATACTTCAGTTACCTGCTTTCAGAAGCTGAATACTTTTGCTTTTTCCTGGTTGTCATTGCCTTTTCCTCACTCTTCCATATTAGTTTCTCCATTCCTTGAACCCTTCAGATAACATTTTACTCCTAAAACATACTCCTCTTTCTCTTCTCTCTGTACCTCTATACATCTTTGTTCCATTTGCCAACCTTTCAAGATTAACTCCTGCCCTCATTTTATGCAAATTTTTCTTTCAAATATACACACACATGTGCATGTATGCACACACATACACACACACCCAAGACCAAATAAAATTTCCCTCCTCTATGCTCCCAGAACAACCTGATTATCTATATTAAATGCTTCTTCTTCTTCTTCTTCTTTTTTTTTTTTTTTTTAATAATGATTTGGTGGAAGATTACAGAGAAAATTCACTTTCCTTACAGCAACTCACATGCACTTTCATTACATGCACTCTCATGATGTTGACTGAAATTTTCCACAATGCAAGAGCTCCCCTGCCACTTCCTCCCCATAGTTACCTCTTCCCTGTGTCCTTCCCTCCATGCATTCCTGCCCTCTGTGCTATATCCCTGTGCATACACAGCCCTTCTATTCTCCCATGATCTTTTCAAGGATTATATCTACCTAATGTGAATGTTCCGCTCATATGCCTATCTTTTGTTTAGCTGGAAGCCATAGGAGTGGGTTCAATTTCAAACCTCAAGGGCAGCTGGGGCCATAGTCTCAGTAGTTCCATCAGGCTATATCAGACCAATAAATCTGGTCCCGTTTTTATTTTTTATGATTTTGAGTTTTGTTCCAAATTTTTCTCCCACTTTATCTAGGATTTTCTATATAGATCTCCCTCTGAGTGGTTGACAGTGATAACCAGGCACCATCTAGTTCTCTTGGTCTCATAGTCATATAGACTGAGGATTGCATGGTGTACCAGTCCCTTGAACAAATTGTTTCCATGCATCTTTTGTTTTCTTCATTCTTCTTTGCTCTGGATAAGGAGAGACCCATGGTTTCATCTAGATGGCCACTTGCAAGCTTTTAAGATCCTAGTCGCTATTCGCCAAAATAGGTATCTCACTCAAAAACCAAACTTGCAGCCATTGAATCACATCTAACTCATAATGATCTCTCCTTGGATTTCCAAGGCAGTATTTCTACAGAAGTAGATTGTCTAATCTTCCTTCTGAGGAGTGGCTAGTGTGTTTGAACTACCAGCCTTTTGATTAGTAGTCAAATGCCTTTGATACTATGCCATAAGAGTAGGATATGGAACAATGTTTTTGTGTAGTGTGTTATGCCAATTGAGCTTGATGTCCACTGGGACTATGGTCCTGAGTGCACAGGTCAAACTACTTGCTCCCTCTGGGTAGCTGGCTGTGGCCAAGAAGTGACTACAACCTTGTACCTTGTCAGCTCTTCTATATACCTGGGAATTCTTACATAACATGCAAATACACTTGTAAAAACATTTTTTATCAGCCCTATACATGGTCATGGGCACAATAACCCCTGCATAGACATACCTAACAGTTCAGCCTGTCCATCCACCAGTCCACTCACTATATTAAATACAATTTATAATAATTTACTTCTCTTTTCCCACATATTTCATACCCACACATAATAGACTAAGTCCTGGTACAGAAAACATTCAGTTAAATGAATGAAATGGAAGGGGCCTAAAGTGTCATGGCCAAAATTCAATCAATTTAAATATATATTTTTTATATTCAAAAAGCTTTGAGAGAGGTAAAATTTTATATCTGTTTTCAACCAATGAAAACTGAGTAGAAAAAAATAATTATGCTTATAATCCTCTCCTTAAAAAAAAAAAAAAAACAGAATTGAAAAAAAAAAAAAAAAAAAAGTCATTCACAAAGGATGAGGATGAAGTGAGAGAAAAATGCTAGAACTTTATATAGTTTTCAGTGACTTATTTTGCCCAGAGCTTTGTGTGGAGAAATAGAAGCAAGGATTGATTCCACTTATATGTTAACCACATCTGTCTTTTTATTTTTATGGTCAATGTCCTTTTCAAAAGGATGTGAGTAGAGTACCTGAGAAGGTAAAAGTTCATACAATTTGCCTACAAATTTTCAGAACAGAAACCCTATCAATTGTCATTACATAAATTCAACCAAAATATATATCAGGTGTTGTTCCCAAGAAAAACCTTCCAAATGGGTAGTTTTTGAACTATAGATATACAAATTCATTCATTATCACAAAGGATGTGGAAGCAAATGGAAGAATTGACAAGATAAAAGATCTGGACTGAAGATGTCAAAGAACAGATCGAGCAGACAAAGCCAATTGCTATAATGAAATGTGCAAAGACTTGGAGTTAGAAAACCAAAAGGGAAGAACAT
>NW_006922285.1:637671-642070 GCF_000298275.1 Orycteropus afer afer
GATAATTCAAAAATGGTTGCAGCAGTATATTGACAGAGAACTTCCAGAGGTGCAAGCTGGATTCAGAAGAGGACATGGAAAAAGAGATATCCTTGCTTATGTCAGATGGATCTTGGCTCAAAGCAAAGAATTCCAGAAAGATGTTTACTTGTGTTTTATTGACTATGCAAAAGCATTTGATTGTGTGAATCCTAACAAATTGTGTATAACATTGAGAAGAATGGGAATTCCAGAACACTTAATTGTACTCATGAGGAACCCATAAAAGACAAGGAGGCTGTTGTTCAAGTGGAACAAGGGAACACTGCATGGTTTAGGGTGAAGAAGAGAGTGTGTCAGGGTTGTGTTCTTTCACCATACTTATTCAAACTATATCCTGAGCAAATAATACAAGAAGCTGGACTACATGAAGAATAATGTGGCATCAAGATTGGATGAAGAATCATTAACAACCTGTGATATGCTGATGACACAACTTTGCTTGTTGAAAGTGAAAATGACTTGAAGCCCTCACTGATGAAGATTCAAGAATACAGTCTGCAGTATAGATTACATATCAATATAAAGAAAACAAAAATACTCACAACTGGACCAATAAGAAGCATCATGATAAATGGAAAAACGATTGAGGTTGTCAAAGACTTCACATTGTTTGGTTCTACAATTGATGCCAACGGAAGCAGCAGTCAGGACATCAGATGACCTATAGCACTGGGTAAGTCAGCCGCAAAAGACCTCTTTCAAGTGTTGAAGAGCAAAGATGTCTCCTTGAGGACTAGGGTTTGCCTGACACAAGCCATGATATTTTCAATCGCCTTATAGGCATGTGAGAGTTGGACAATAAATGAGGAAAACCAAAGAAGAATTGATGCTTTTGAGTTGTGGTTCTGGTGAAGATTGCTGAAAGTACCGTGGGCAGCTAAAAAAACTAACAGATCTGCCCTGGAGGAAGTGCAGCCGGAATGCTCCTTGGAAACGAGAATGGCCAGATTTTGTCTCATCTACTTTGGTCATGTTGTCAGAAGGGACCATTCCCTGTAGAAGGATGTCATGCTTCGTAAGGTGGATCATCAAAGAAAGAAGGAAAGGCCTTCAACAAGATGGATTGACACAGTAGCTGCAATGATGGGCTGAAGTATAGCAGGGATCGTGCAGCTGGCGCCGGACTGGATGGTGTTTTGTTCAGCTGTGCATAGTGTTGCTATGGGTTGAAGATGAATTGATGGCACCTAAAATAAGATGTACAAATTAGCAAATCTTACATGAATGTGAGATACTTCATATTTAATACTTTCTCTTTCTTTTCAATATAGCCAAATAAATATTGTTTTAGTGTCTTGCAGATTTAGTGTTATAGTGTTACTATGATTTTACCTAGAGTAATCTCATAATTCTACTCAACTAAAAAGTGACATAAAAGCATCGACTTCAACTTTCCATGACTCCATTTTCTAGTCTATATGTACTAATTTATACATACTGATATATATAAACAGACGTGACTTTTAAAAGGATGCAAGTTTATTGGACTTTATAATTAAAAGTGAGATTATTTTGGATAATATTTCCCTATGGTTTCAACATATTTGTGGAAGAAGAAGGGGTCGATGAAAGATATCTTTCAGGGTGGTGCCATGGCTAAAGCATTTAGCTACTAACCAAAAGGTGTATGGTTCAATCCACCAGCTGCTCCACAGGAGAAAGAAGAGGCAGTCAACTTCTGTAAAGATTTGCACCCTTGGAAAACCTAGGGGGTTCTTATGAGTTGGAATGGACTCGATAGTAGTAAGTTTTTTGTTTTATGGTTCCTCCTCTAAATATCTGGGTTCTCCATTCCAAACACAAAGAGCATTGTTTAATTTTTTACAGAAAAAGAAATATGTTTTGATGTATCATGATCATTGATATGACATAACGCTTTCCTATATCCTGATATTTGTGTGCAGTGAGACACCTTCCTTGGGAAACACCATATGTCTTTTTCAATATCCAGTATTTTGGACCTGGTGGATGAGATGAGAAACAGACAACTGGCATGCATACTTGTGTTGTTTCCCTGAAATTAGAGACACACACTCAAACCTGGTGATAAAGTAATATACAGATGGATTTATTCCAAAGAATAAAGACCACTTTGTTGAATTATGAAGAGAAAACTAGTGACTTAATATGAAGATTTTTATTTTTTTTATTAAAATTGTGACTTGTTTGTTAGTAAGGAGCACTGGTACCATAGTGCTTAAGGCATTTGACTGCTAACCAAAAGGTTGGCAGTTCAAACCCACCAGCCACTCCGCAGAAGGAAGATTGGACAATCTACAGTAAAGATTAACTGCATCAGAAACCCAAAGGAGGTCACTATGAGTCAGAGTTTACTCAACGGCAATGAGATTTTTTGTTTTCTGTGTTAATTATTTTTCATAGGAGATTCCCAAAGAGTCAGAAAATAAGGTTTTCCAATATACAGCCAAGCCTTCAAGTGATCCAATAGAAGCTTCTAAATTGGCTGTATATTGAGTTACATGAACAGTCTTTTCATATATTCCTAGATCTCACCTAAATCCTATAGAATCAAATATTTTATGAATGAAATCCAGGCTTCTACATTATGGAAAATTTATTTGGCTATTTGTGAAGTCTACAACTTGACATTGCTCTGTGTATCAGCTTTTGGGAAACACTTCTTTATATGACTCAGGTCCTTTTCAAGTATAATGTTCTATACTATTAATATTCTGAGCTTGGGTGGACAACTGCTTTAAAAATTATATGCCATCAATTTCTAATGAGTCAAAAACAATTACAAAAACTATTGAGAACAACTTTGAAGGCTGGAGGTAGTCTTCTATGCTATTTTTCCCCCCAAAAAAAAATCATATCCTGGGATAACATATTCAAAGGAGAATAACAATATCATAATTCATTAAATAAACAACAACAGCAACAGAAAATAGTTGCCATCAAGTAAGTTCTGACTTATGGCAACCTCATATATGTCAGAGAAGAATTGTGTGGTTCATGGGGTTTTCAGTGGCTGATTTTCTGAAAGTAGATACTCAGGTATTTATTCTGAGATACTTCTTGGTAGACTTGAACTGTCAACCTTTTCATTAACTGCCAAACAACATGCAGATACTCCAATTAAATGAATAGAAACAGATTATTTAATTGAACATTATTTATATACACTCAGTTATGTAACTTAGTTTGGAAAGCTCTGGTGGCATAGTGCCTAAGGCATGTGACTGCTAACCAGATGGCTGGCAGTTCATACCCACGAGCCACTCCTTGGAAAAGAAGGTTGGGCAATCTACTTCTGTAGTGATACCACCTCAGAAACCCAAGGAGGGGTCACTATGAGTCGAATCTGACTTGATGGCAGTGCATTATTGTTTATCTACACATTTTCCACCTTTCTTCCTATCTGTTGATACCAACAAAATCTCATAATTTAAAAAAAAAAAATATATGTTCACCTTTTGCTGAATCATCTCAATTGCATCAAGGAGCTCTAGAAAATTCCTTCTTTTATGATAAATTTATTGCCATTGATAGGCATTATCATCCCTGCCTTGGATTGTGTTTCACTATTCTTTAATTACAGGGTTAGACTTTGCATTCAGTTAGAGCAAACTACCAGCAAAGTCTCCCATAAAATCTATTAAATCCGTTAATTCATCAAAACTCTTGAATGCTAGGGGATTTGGCTCCTAATTTTACCTCCAAGATGTTCAACCTGCCAGTCTATTAGCAAATACACCTGAAGTGTGGCCTTGGCGTCAGTTGAATTTTTTTGTTGTCTCTATTGTCCTTTCCAGATTGTCACATGATTTCTTTTCTCCTGCTTATTTCTGAATATTTGCACAAAGATGAGATGCTTTGCCTCCTAGCTTATCTCCTAATGAAGCTGATGGTAACCCAGAATAAAAGCAAAAGGAAAACTCACTGCCATGAAGTTGATTCCTACTTATAGCAACCCTCATTGGTTTCTGAGGCTATAATTCTTTACAGAATTAGATTGTCCATATTCCTTGCATGAAGCAGCTGTGAGGTTTGAACCATTGACCTTCTGGTTAGTAGTCAAGTGCCTTACCCACTATGCCACATTTCTCTGGCTTTTTTTTTTTTTTTTATTAATCAGGTGTGCCCCTGACAGGAGCCTGTCTTTCAAACAAAACAAGGAGATAATGCATGTTTTATAAACAAGAAGAGAGAGTGTCAAGGTTTTATCCTTTCACCATAGTTGTTCAAACTGTATACTGAGCAAAAAATCCAAGAAGCTGGATTATATGAAAAACAACTCATTAACAACTTCAGATATGCAGATGACACAACTTTGCTTGCTGAAAGTAAAAATAACTTGAAACATTTATTGATGAAGATTAAAAACTACTGTCTG
>NW_006922285.1:642706-649731 GCF_000298275.1 Orycteropus afer afer
GGGCAGTATTTTGCTCTGTTGTGCATAGGGATGCTATGAAGTAGAGGTGAATCTATGACACCTAACAAAAACAACAAGAAACAGGTTGCCCAGGAAAATAGAAGCAAAGGTGGTTCCTCTGGAATATTTGAATTTCAGATCCTATGTCTTTAGCCAAATTGAAGTTCGATACGTTTTCCTCTTTGTTCATCAGGTTAGTAAAAGATATATCTCTTACAGTTGTAATTGACTTGACAGTAACAGATTTAGTTTGGTTTTAATATTAGAAGAGGAGATTTTAAATGGAAGACTCTCAAATGAGGAAGCAGGAGAGCTGAATTCAAATCCAATTCAAATAATTTTCTTATTTCAAAAGTAAAGATGTTGATAATATCAATAATTGTTATATGTTAAGAAAATGTAGCAGAATTAGCTGGGGTTATTTGTTAAATTATAGACTCTTGTTGTTGTTGTTGTTGTTATGTGCCGTCGAGTCGGCCCCGACTCATAGCGACCCCTCTTTGGGTTTCCGAGGCAGTATCACTACGGAAGTAGGATTGCCCAACCTTCCTTCCGAGGAGTGGCTGGTGGGTTTGAACCGCCAGCCGTCTGGTTAGCAGTCAAGTGCTTTTAGCCACTATGCTACCAGAGCTCCCCCTATAGACTCTTATAGACTCTTAGAGCCCTATTAAAGAAAAATGTAATTATCACACACACACACACACACACACACAAACACACACACATGGAACTTAGGCATTTATTTTTTGAAGATTTCAAGGGATTATAGTGCAAAACATTCTGAAAATTATTGAAATCTGATGACATTAATGACCCCATATAAATATGTAATCTGGGACTAGACTGAAAGAAGAGAGAAAGACTACCTGAATAAAGTTCTCATTCAATTATTTTGCTCAGGTTTGTTAACTCCCACTTAAACTGAAAAAAGAATATATGATCTAGGAAATCTAAAATAGTTTTAAAAAATGAGTGTTTAGATAATTAGTCCTAGTGACTGGTATACCATGTGATCCACAGCCTATATGACTATGAGACCAGAAGAACTAGATGGTACCCAGCTATCAATGTCAACCACTTGGAGTGGAATCTATGTAGGAGATCCTGGTTAGAGAGGGAGAACAATGTGGAACACAACTCAAAAGAATTTGGAAAAATAAAGGGGGACCAGGTTTGCTGGTCTGATAGAGCCTGGTGGAACCACTGAGACTATGGCCCCTAGCTGTTCTTCAGATCTGGAATTGAACCCACACATGTAGCTTCCAGCCAGACATATGAATTGAACATTTACCTGAGGTAAATACACTCCTTGGAGAAGACAATCATAGGAGAAAGAAGGGTTGTTTATGCACAGGCAGACAGCTTAAGGAGCAGGGGTGCATGGAAGGATGGACCCAGAGAAGAAGTGACTGTCAAGACGAAGTGGGAGGGGAGCTGTTGCATTGTGGTAAATTATGGTCAATATCATGAGACAAAGTGTATGTGAACTGCTGTATGGCAAGTGAATTTGCTCTGTAAATTTTCACCAAAATCACAATTAAAGAAAAAAAAAGAGTGTTTAGAAAGGAAAAGACTATGGGCATCTTGTAACTTATAATAATAAAGTTTGACTAAATAAATTGTAATTTTTCCTTTAAATTTGTGACCTTATAATATATGCATATCTTCTTTCAAAACAAATGATGCCGAATCTTCTCTGTATTGAAGAAGCTAGGGTCCTTTTTTTTTTTTTTTTTTTTCCCTCTCATTTTTTTTTAACACATTTCATTGAAATGTAATTTATGTACAGCGAAATTAAAGTGACATAGGTCAATGTATTTTTTTTTTATTTTTTTGTAGTATTCCCTCCCCACCCATACTACCTCTGCCAACCCACAAAAAAAGTTTCCTTCCAAATATAAACCTTTCCTTCACCCTCCACAACCATAAAATAATACTATATTTGTTCTTATGTGATTGACTTATTTCACTCAGTACAATGTCCTCCAAATTCATTCATGTTATGTGGTGTTTTGTAGACTCTACATTATTCTTTAGTGCTACATAACATTCCATTGTGTGTATGTACCATAGTTGGGCCATCCACTCTTCCACTGAGAGGCACATAGGTTGTTTCCATCTTTTTCCTATTGTAAATACTGGTGCAGTGAACATGGGTGTGCATATATCTATTACTGTCTTGGCTCTCACTTCTCTAAGATATATACCTAGTAATGGGATTGCTGGGTCAAATTGGATCTCCAATTCCAGCTTTCTAAGGAATTGCCATACTGTTTTCCACAGTGGATGTATCACTTCACAGTCCCAACAGCAGTGTATGAGAGTTCCAATCTCTCCACATCCCTGCCAGCATTTGTTATTTTCTGTCTCAAACCTTGCCATCAGTGCTGGGGTGAAATGGTAACTCGTTGTTTTGATTTGGATCTCTCTGATGGCCAATGATCGTGAACATCTCTTCATGTATTTTTTGGCCACCTGAATATCCTCCTCGGTGAAGTAACTCTTCATGTCTTCTGACCATTTTTCAATTGGATTGTTAATTCCTTTGCTCTTGAGGCACTGGAGTTTTCCATAAATCTTCGAGATAAGTCCCTTGCCAGATACGTAATTATTGGCAAGTGTTCATTTTTTGCTGTCATTTTTGTTATGTGCTTTTATTTGGTGTTGATTTCTTTATTCCATATAATTTTCTATGCTGAGCTTGTTTTATTTATGAATCATGTTATCATTTCCTTTGTTGCTATTGTTTTAGTATTTGATAAATATTTGTGCTGATCCTATTTTTATTTTGATGTGAAGGTTTATCATTTTTCTTTGAGGTTATCCTGTGATTTAGAGTTTTCTTCCTAAATTTAGAAGAGTCCATTTTATCTTGCAGTTATCTTGACATCCCTGTCATTTAGAAGTTCTGTAACTACACAAGGTTTTTCCTTTATTTGGCTGGTAGTTGTCCTCATATGTCAATTGATGTCTCTAGTTCCCTGTTTACAATCTTGTAGGTTTATTTACTTTGGATTCTTCCATGGCTGGATTGGTTTCTGGTTTATGTCACCATGTGTGTTAATGGTCGGTTGTTGTTTGCTATTGTTGCTTCTCTGTCCAAAGGACTGCCTTTAGCATCTCTTGTAAGGTTGGTCTGGTTTTAACAAATCCCCTTAATTTCTGCTTATCTGGAAATGTCTTAATTTCACCATCATATTTGAGGGACAATTTTGCTGGGCACATATTTCTTGATTGGAAATTTTTCTCTTTCAAGGTTTTATATATGCCATCCCATTGTCTTCTTGCCTTCATGGTTTCTGCTGAGAACTCTGACTTAGTGTCATTGGTGGCCCTTTGTAGGTAACTTTTCGTTTTTCCCATGCTGCTTTCAGGATTTTTTCTTTGTCTTTGGTTTTGATGAGTTTGATGATGATGACGTCTTGGTGATTTGCTTTTGGGGTCTGTCTTGTTTGAGGTTCATTGGACTTTTTCAATGGATATAATCTCATTTTTCATCCAAAAACCAAAGGGGGGGAAAAAAAAAACTTACTGTCATAGATTAGATGTGACTCATAGTGATCCCTTCTTGGGTTTCTGAGGCAGTATCACTACCAAATCACTACTGAAGTAGGTTGCCCCACCTTCCTTCCAAGGAGGTGCTGGTGGGTTTGAACTGCCAAACTTCTGGTTAGCAGTCAAATGCCTTAGGCACTACACACCAGACATCCTAGGAAAATTATCTTCTAACAAATTTTCAACAATGTTTTCTGTGGTTTTGTTTGTCTCTTTCTGTTCTGAAATTCCAATTACACGTAGGTTATTCCTTTTGGTGGTATCCCACATGAAACTTAGGCTTTCTTCATTTTGTTTTGATCTTTTATTCTGATTGATCCCTTTATAAAGAAGTATTGAGATATTTGTCTTCAATCTCACTAATTCTGTCTTCCATTGGTTCAATTCTACTCCTTTGCCCATTCAATGTCTTATTTATTTCTGAATATTTAGTATTAATCATGTGGATTTCTACCTGTAGATTTTGTATCAATTCTAATTTTTCATTTATTTTGTTCTTTTTTTCTTGTATTGTCTTTCAAAATTGTCCTAGGTTTATCTCTGTGTTTTCCTCAATTTTGTCAGTGTTTTCTTTGATCTGTCTCTCAATTCACTGAAAATAACTAAATACAATTCTTTTGAGTTCCTTATCAGGGAATTCCAATGCCACATCTTCCTCAGGGATGGGATTTGGGTCTGTATCCTTGTCCCCTGTTTCTCCTGCTTGATCTTGCTTCTTTGTGTGGACTGCTGTGCTCTTTTTTCTCCGAGGCATGATGAT
The DNA here is from genome assembly GCF_000298275.1 of Orycteropus afer afer. Taxonomy (NCBI): domain Eukaryota; kingdom Metazoa; phylum Chordata; class Mammalia; order Tubulidentata; family Orycteropodidae; genus Orycteropus; species Orycteropus afer. Next base: position 647,022 of record NW_006922285.1, read on the forward strand.
GTTTTTGTGTTTGTGTTTAATTGGTGATTGTATGTTGAAGTGATTTGCCCTCAATTTTTGTTTTCTTTGGATATTATCTAAGTCAGCAGTGTACTGTGCTCCTCCTTTCAGTAGTTGGCAGCACTTATACAATCACCACCCATCTCCTTTCCCATTGTCACCTTCCTATATGTCCCTGCTGTCTTTGGCAGGTAGAGCTTATTCTTAGGTCCTGTTTTTGTTCAGGTTTTTCCACCAATTGGTGCCTAATCCACTTCTCTATACTTTCTTTCAAAGCTCAGGGATCTAAGATTATCTTCTGTATCTCTGTCAAGTGGTTTCTCTTTTCTTTGTTGAAGAGGGTCTGTGTAACTTGTTTGACTATTCCTTCATCTTACGTGAAGTCTTAGCTAGAGTAATTTTAAGGATCACAAACTTAATGAGGACAAAATTATGCAGAAAACATACCATTACTGCTCTAGTGCATGGACTATTTGTTTGTAATGGATCCAAAAAAAACAGAATTAATAGATTTTCTGAATAAGATAGAACCACTAAGTTTATTCCCTCTAGTGTTATTTCTATTAGCCTCTTTTGAATATTTCCCAAAAGCCAGGAGGTGAGTTTGTTGCTGTTATGGATTGACTTTTGTTGGGCAAAAATATGAGGCAACTTAGCTAGTTCATCATTCTCAGTGGTTTGGAAATTATGTAATTATGTAATCATCCCCCATGATGTGATCAACCTAACAATTGTTAGAGGATTAGGGTGAGATACAGCACTCTTACTCAGGTCACTGTCCTGATCCTATGTAAGTGGAACTTCCCTGAGGCATGGCAGACATAACCTTTTACCTGAAGAGAGAGAAAAAGTGAGGGAAGGGAGTAAAGAAGCAGGGATGTAAGTACCACAAAGAGAGAAGAGCCATGAGCAGAGCATATCCTTTGGACCCTGGGTCCCTGCACTGAGAACCTTTTAGACCCAGGGGAAGATTGATGTCAAGACACATAGGGACCTCCAAGGGACACTGTGCCCACAAACATTGAAAGGAGACAAGGATCTGCTTCCAGAACTGACAGAGAGACAAAGCTTTCCTCTAGAGCTGGCATCTTAAATTCAGACTTATAGCCTCTTAATATGTGAGGGAATACATTTCTGTTTGTTAAAACCATCTCCTTGTAGTATTTCTTTTATAGAAGCTCTAGATAACTAAGATAGATTTTAGTACTGAGAGAATAGGGTACTGCTCAAATACCTAAAATGTGTAAGTGGTTTTGGAATCATGTAATGAGTAGAGGCTGTAAGGCTGTAAGAGTTTTAAAGTACCTTATAGAAAGTGTGGGAGATCAGGTAGCATAGTGCCTAAAGCATTTGATTGCTAACCAGAAGGCTAGCAATTCAAAACCACTGGCCACTCCTTGGAAGAAAGCTTGAGCAATTGACTTTTGTAGAGATACCACCTCACAATCCAAGGAGGGGCCACTATGAGTCAAATTGACTAGAGGGCAGTGAGGTTTTTTTTTTTTTTTTTTTTTTTTTTAATAGTAAATTTCCCGGTATCCTTGAAGAGATTTTTGGAACATTATGGACATAAAAGAGTAATTGCAATCGTTAATCAATCATTAATGATGTTGTTAGGTGTTAGGTGACTCATAGTAACACTATGTACAATACAAAAGGAACACTGCTTAGTCCTGTACAGCTTCACAATCATTGCTATGTTTATGCTAATTGTTGAAGCTACTTTTTTCACTCATTCCATTAAGGGTATTTCTCTTTTTTATTGACCTTATACTTTACCAAGCATGATGCCCTTCTCCAGGGACTGGTCTCTCCTGATAACATATTCATAGAATTTAAGACAAAGTCTCACCATCCTGTCTTCTAAGGAACATACTGGTTGCTCCTCTTCCAAGACATATTTATTCTTTCTTCCAGCCATCCATCGTATAGTCTACATTCTTCGCAAACCCCATCATTCAAATATATGAATTATTTGGTCTTCCATATTTGTTGTCGAGCTTTTGCATGCATATAATCGAAAATGCTATGGCTTGGGTCAAGTGTGCCTTAGTCCTCAAAGTATTGTTATTAATACGTGGCCCAAATATTCAATCTTTTACAAGAAGGTTGAAGTAAATATGGACATGATTTGTAAAGATTTAAAAACTAATTGGGATTTGTGGACATCCTTGAGAATTGAGAAAATTTCAGTTGCTGATATTGATCATGGGTGCAGGAATGGGAGTAACTCCAAACAGAAGGAAAAGTGTCAATGAAATCGAAGAAGCAAAAGAATAAATATTATGCCTACATATGTGTTTAATAAAGAAAAGGAAGAAAGGGTGTTCTGTGTGTCTAGAACAGAGATGTGTAGTAGGCAGAGTGCAAGATATAGAAAGCCTCATTGGCTGGGATTTAGTTTTAACAAACAAATCCACTGTCATCAAATCAGTTTCAACTCATAGTGACAGATACTGATCCAAGGCTATAAATCTTCACAGAAGTAAATTGCCTTATCTTCATCCTACAGAGCAGCTGGTGAATTTGAAATGTTGACCTTCTGGTTAGAAGGTTAATGTCTTAACCACTGTACAATCAGAGCTCCTAATGGGCTTGGATTTGTTGTTGTTGTTGTTGTTAAGTGCCGTGGAGTCATTTGCGACTCATAGCAACCCCATGCACAGCAGAACAAAACACTGCCCGATCACGCACCAGCCCCACAATCCCT
>NW_006922285.1:649953-651526 GCF_000298275.1 Orycteropus afer afer
TGTCTGGCTTCCTGGCTTTTAATCCCCTTTCTCCTGCTCTTCTGGCCTGCTTCTTTGGGCGTCCCTGAGTTGTCTCTCCTCACCTGTATCCCTGGGGCTGACTGGGTTTGGATTTAGAGGGACTTAAAATGCTTACTTAAGATTTTAAATTTTATTCTATATTGAATAAGGCACTAAACATTTTTAATAGAGATAGTACAGTGTTTATGTAAATTATGTAAACAAATATTTAACCTTAATAGTCATTGGGATTCTCACATTGATGGTTAAAGGGGAAGGATAAGAGGGCATGGTTAGAAACAAAAATACTCTTCTAGATGGGAGTTTACTGAATCTTGATTGCAAATAGTGGAGAATGATTGAGGATGTGGTGAGATAAATTGACATGTATTTGCAGAATTCAATCTATGGATTTTCCAGCTGACTGGCTTTGGGTATTTAGAGGAAACACAAGAGGTGAAGACAAAAAGAATATACTGAAGTTGAATTCCTGCATTTATGCAGATGTTATTTGTTAAGACAGAGAATATACAAAAAGGAAGAGATAAAACAACAATGAGATATTGTCTCAACACAGCACTAATTGCAAACAAAGTTCAACAAGACAGAAAATAATAAACACTGGTGAATGTGTGGAGAGATTGAGAATCTCATACACTGCTTGTGGAACAGCAAAATGATACAGCTACTGTGGAAATCAGTATGGTGATTCCTTACAAAGTTGTAAATAGAAATATCATTTGGTCCAGCAATACAATTACTGGATATATATCCAAAAGGTGTGAGAGCCAGGACACAAAAAATATATGCACACCTGTGTTCTTTGCAGCACTATTCACAATAGCAAAGAGATGAAAACAACTTAAGTGCCCATCAGTGGAAGAATGGATGACCAAACTGTGGTACATACACACAATAGGATACTATGCAACAGTAAAAAATAATGTAGAATCCATGAAACACTGCATAATGTGGATGAACTTGAAGGGAATTATGCTGAGTGAAATTAGTGAATCACAGAACAAATATTATATTAATCCACTATTGTAAAAAGTCAAGGAAAGGTTATATATAGAAGGGAACTTTGTTAGTTAGTAGTGATGGGAGGAGAAGAGAGGGAATATTGCTAGATAAGTGAATATATATATATACACCTGTGTTAGGCTGGGTTCTCTAGAGAAACAAAAACCAGTAAAGCTTATATATGTATGCATATATAGACAGAAATTTATCATAGGAAAATGGCTCACACACTTACAGAAGCTGGCAAGTCCAAAGTTCCTGGATCAAACATCAAGCTGGAGGCTTTTCCACATCAAGCTTCAGGCTTTTCCCAATTCTTGAAACTGCAGGGGCTGAGGAGCTCAAGGCTGGCAGGGAGTACACGGGCTGTTGACTCCAACGAATGACGAATTCAAGATATCCAGGCCAAATGGTGGACTGTTCACTCATGGACAATTGTAGGCAGCACAACAGAATCCTGATCCACAGAAGAATGTCTCTCTTCCCAGGATGTCCTTGGATATACTGGAAGCAGGCCACACCCCTAGGGAAACTCCCTTTCAACAGATTG
>NW_006922285.1:651750-699415 GCF_000298275.1 Orycteropus afer afer
TCATCAATGTCCCTGAATGTAAATGTGGAAGTTGTTATATAGGTGAATGTCTTGATGTGTATGTTTTCACCACAATAAAAGTAAATTTAAAAAGAAGGAGGTTTGCACCAACTGTGAACTAGAGATACTAATCTATATGATGTTTCTCAACTAAGAGAGTACATCAGAAGGTATATGGTCAGAGTCCTAGAATTTAGAATAAAACAAACAAAAAATCTACGCAAGAATTCTGAAAGAAACATTTTATTGAGACTCACTTCTGGAAATTTATTCATTTTTCTCTTTTACATTATTACACTTGAATCCCCAATAAATAGACAATTGAATATGCATTCAAGGGAAGGAAATAAAAAGGATTACAAAGGCAAAGCTTCTGGTATGAAGCTTTCAGGAGGAATAAAGGTAATGAAAATAAAAGTAACATAAATCAAGAATATTGCCAATCCTTTAGATATTCTTTTCTTTCTCTTCTCATTCATGCAAATAGTATGATACAGCTGACTAAAATTGTTCTCCAGTCCTAAAAAGTCTTAAAGAACTGTGTGTATCTGGAGGTTGTGGTAGGATGAACTAGAGTATCTCCTTAAAAGATGATTAGGTAATTCAAGTCTGCTCTATTCTAAGTCTTAGGAAAAATGCTTCCTATTTTCCTTTTTGTTTATATTTTTTGGGAGGATACTTATTTTTACTATTAGATTGTTAAAAGCTTGAGTAATGAGATTAAAATCTGACTAAGAAGAAAGAGTCTAAGTATATTGTACTGCTCTTACTCTATGCAAAAAAACACAAATAAGTTTGAAGGCACAAATAAGTTACATGAGGAAGTGACCCAGATGTGTATGACCTCCACTCCAGTAACATTACCTTTCTTCTCCCAATCTGCACTTATGGCCTCATGGAGAGTTCCTTACATTCAGATAACTGAAAAAGAGAAATCATGGGCCTGGCTTACAGATTGTTTTCCTCAATATGCAGGCATCACTCAAAATTAGACAGCAGTAGCACTTCAGTCCCTTTCTGAGTCCTCCCTGAAGGAGAGTGGTGAAGGGAAATCCTTTCAGTGCGCAGAAATTCGAGCATCTGGTGGTTCACTGTGCTTGGAAGAAAAAATGGGAAGATATGCAATTGCATTACTGATTTAAGGACTTGGCCAGTGGTTTGACAGGATGACTGGAAAATTGATAACAGGTATAGGGAAGAGGTATGTGCATATGCCTCTCTGAAAGTGCCAAATAAGTGAAAATGTTTGTGTATCATACGAATTCTCACCAAGAGTTACCTCAGCAGAAGAAGATTTTAACAATCACGTGGATAGGATGATAGATTCTGTGGACACCAGTCATTCTCTTTATGCAGTCTTTCCTGTCATTGACCAATGGGCTCATGAACAGAGTGGCCATGGTGGCAACCATGGAGGTCATGCATGGGTTCAGCAACATGGACTTCCACTCACCAAAGCCAACTTGGCTACAGCCACTGCTGAGTGACCAATCTGTCAGCAGCAGAGACCAATATTGAGTCTGCAACAAGGAACCAAGGTGATCAGCCAGCAACTTGGTGTCATATTGATTGTATTGGACCACTTCCATCATGAAAAGGGCAGCATTTTATTCTTACTGGTATAGACACTTACTTTGGACATGGATTTTCCTTCCTGCCTGCAAAGCATCTGCCAAACTACCATTCATGGATTTACAGAATGTCTTGTCCACTCTCATGGTATCCCACACAGAACCACCTTGGATCAATGGAATCACTTCACAGTAAATGAAATGCAGCAACAGGCCCAGGTTCATGGAATTCACTGGTCTTATATGTTCCCCATCATACTGAAGCATCTAGATTGATAAAATGGTGGAAGAGCCTTCTAAAGACACAATTATGATGCTAGTTAAATGGTAATACCTTGCAGGGTTTAGAAAATGTTATCCAAGAGGTTGTATAAGCTCTAACCCAGCATCCAATATATGAAATGCTTTCCCTAATAAACAGGATTCATGGGTCCAGGAACCAAGAATCAGAAATGAGAGTGGCACCACTCACAATTACACCTAGTGGTCCACTCAAAAAAAATAAAAAAAAAAATATTCCCGTCCCTGCAACCCTATATATTGTGGACCTAGAGGTCTTGTTCTCAAAGTGGGGAATACTCACACCTGGGGACATAATAGTAATTGCATTTAACTGGAAGTTAAGAGTGTCTCCTGACCCTTTTGGGGTCCTTGAGATTCTGGATCAACAGGAAAACAAAGCAGATACTATGTTAGCTGGTGTGACTGATGCTGATTACCAAGGGGAAATAAGATTAACATTACATAATAGAGGTAAAAAAGAGTATTCTGAAATAAAAGAGATTCCTTAGAATTTCTCTTGGCTACCATGCATTGTGATTAAAGCCAACAGAAAATTATAGCAACCCAATTCTGATATCACTACTAGTGGTCCAGATACTTTTGAAATGGATGTTTGGATCACACCACCAGGCAAAGAACTATGAACATCTGAGGTATTGCTGAGAACAGAGGGAATATGGAATGGATTGTGGAAAAAGGTAGTTCCAAATACCAGCTGTGAGCATGTGACTAGTTGTAGATATGAGAACTGTTATTGCAATTAATATTTCTTCCTTGAATGTTTGTATCAAGATATTTTTTGCTTATTCAGTTATAAAATATAAGATGTAAATCAGGCTAATGTGTTTGATTGTGTGCATGTTAGTTGTGTCATGTTAAGTGCAACTATAACTTTATAATTATTTTTATTTAATATTATGTATAATTTAAGAAATGGGAACCAGTGCCAAGTTGACAAGAGATGGACTGATAGTTAAGAGTGTGTGTCAACGTGGCTGGGCAATAATTCTACATGGTTTAGCAAGTATGATATAGTCATCTATCTGCCTGATTAGATATGATGTGATATAGTAACCTCCACAATGAAATCTGCTATGAGCAGCCAGTCAGATGAAAGGGAATTTCTTTAGGGGTGTATCTTGTTTCTACTGTATATGGAAAAGTTTGTCAACGCTCTCTGGCTTTTTGCTCAAGATCTTACATCTTACTTACCATCATCTAAACTTGAACCAGTGGCCTTCAGTATTGACTGCCAGACTGGGTTCAACAGCATGTGTAGCTACATGAGTCAGAAGAAGTTTTCAGCTTGACATCAGACCCATGGACCTGGGACTTAACAGCGTCTACAACTGCATACTACCACTCATCTCTCAGTTTATTGTACTATAGTGGCTTGCATGTTGCTATGAAGCTTAAGTTATGCCACTGGTATTTCAAATACCTGCAAGGTCACCAATAGTGGACAGCAGAGCTTCCAGATTAAGGAGGAAGGAGTAAGACTTCATTATCTCCATTTGCTGATGGGGTCGAAGTCAAAGTGGGATGAAACAGCTGTAAACATCCATTAAAAATTGGAACATGGAATGCATGAATTATGAATATTGGAAAATAGGATGTTGTCAAAGATGAAAGGAAATGCATAAAGATCGATATCATAGGCATTGTTGAGCTGAAATGGACAGGTTTAGGTTATTTTGAATGAGCCAATCAGATGATCTACTATGCTGGGAATGACAAACTGAAGAGGAATGGCTTCACATTCATCATCAAAAAGAATGTTTCAAGATCTATCTTGAAGTACAATGCTGTCAGTAATAGGATAATATCCATACACCTACAAGGAAGACCAATTAATACAACTATTGTTCAAATAAAGCCAAAGATGAAGAAAATGAAGATTTTTACCAACTTCTGCAGTCTGATATTGACCAAACATGCAATCATGATGTATTAGTTATTATTGGTGATTGGAATGCAAAAGTTCAAAACAAAAAAGAATCATCAGTTGTTGGAAAATATGGCCTTGGTAATAAAAGTAACACCTGAGATAACATGATAGAATTAATCAAGAGTAATAACTTAGTCATTGCAAATATCTTATGTCAGAAACATAAGTGGTGGCTATACATGTAACCTCACAAGATGGGATACACAGGAATCAGACTAACTACATCTGTGGAAAGAGGCAGCAGAGACGCTCAATATTATCAGACAAAAGAAGGCCAGGAGGCGATGGTGGAACAAACTATCAACTGCTGATATGCAAGTTCAAATTGAAGCTGAAATCAATTAAAACAAGTGCACAAGAGCCAAAATATGACCTTGAGTATATTCTACCTGAATTTAGAGGCCACATGAAAAATAGATTTAACACAATGAATACCAATAACTGAAAACTTGATGAATTATGGGATGACATCAACAATATCACCTATGAAGAAAGCAAAAGGTCACTGAAAAAAAAAGAAAGAAAAAAAAATGGATGTCAGAAGAGATTCTGAAACTTGCTTTTGAATGGATAGTAGATGAAGGTAATGGCAGAAATGACAAGATAAAACAGCTGAAAAGATTTCAAAGAGCAGCCCAAGAAGACAAAGTAAATTATAATGAATTGTGCAAAGACCTAGAGTTAGAAAACCTAACGGGGAGAAATGCTTGGAATTTATTAAGCTGAAAGAGTGAGGAGAAAAAAAAAAAAAAAAACAAGCCTCAAGTTGAAATATTGAAAGATTTTATGTGCAAAATATTCAACGATCCAGGAAGCATCAAAAGAATATGAAAGGAATACACAGAATCACTGTACTAAAAAGAATTAGTCGATGTTCATCTATTTCTGGAGAAATTTCTGCAAATGATCAAGAAGCAATAGTATTGAACAAAGAAGTTAAACTTCACTGAAGGAATTGGTGAAAAGCAAGACTCCAGGAATTGATGGACTACATATTGAGATGTTTCAAGAAACAGATGAGGAGCTGGAAACACTCATCTACATCAAGTAATTTAGAAGATAGCTACCTGGCCAACTAACTTGAAGAGATAGATATTTGTGCCCATTCCAAAGAAAGATAATTCAACAGAACATGGAAATTATCAAACAATATTATTAATATCACACACAAGTAAAATTGAAACAAAAATAATTCAAAAATGGTTGCGGCAGTATATTGGCAAGGAGTTTCAGAAATGCAAGCTAGATTTAGAAGAGGATATGGAGTAAGAGATATAATTGCTGATGACAGATGGATTTTGAATGAAAGCCAATAATTATTAAATTATTAAGCATAAATATGTTTATTTGTGTTTTATTGACTATGCAAATATATTCAACCTTGTGGGCCACAGCAAATTACAGATAACAATACAAAGAATAGGAATTGCAGAACACTTAAGTGTGTTCTTGAGGAAACTGTACATAGACCAGGAGACTGCCATTTAAACAGAACAAGGGGCTACTGCAGGGTTTAGTATCAGGAAGCGTGTGCATCAAAGTTATATCTTTCACCATAATTATTTAGTCCTTATGCTGGACAGAAAATCTAAGAAGCTGGAGTATACGAAGACAGGCATGTCATCAGGAATGGAGGAAGACTAAATAACAATATGTGATATACAAATGACACACCCTTGCTTGCTGAATTTGCAAATGATTTGACACACTGATTGATGAAGATTAAAGACTATAGTCTGCTGTATGGATTACATCTCAATATAAAGGAAACAAAAATCCTCACAACTGGACCAATAAGCAAAATCGTGATAAATGGAGAAAAAGTGAAGCTGTCAAAGATTTCATTTTACTTGGATCCATAATCAACCCACACTAAAGCAGGAGTTAAGAAATCAGATGTTGTATTGCCCTGGGACTAAGGTGCACCCCATCCAAGCCATGGTATTTTCAATCACCTTCTATACGTGTGAAAACAAATCTTCAAGGTGCAGCCAGAATGCTTCTTGGAAGTAAGAATGGCAAGACTTCATGTCAAGAACATCGGTCATATTTTCAGAAGGGACCATTCCCTGAAGAAGGTTATTATGCTTGGCAAAGTGGAGGGTCAGCAAAAAAGACAAAGAGCCTCAATGAGATGGATCGACACAGTCACTGTAACAATGGGCCCAAGTATAAAAATGATTTTGAGGATGGCGCACAACTAGGCAGTGTTTCTTTCTGTTGTACATAACGTTGCTATGAGTCAGAGCTGACTTAATGGCACCAAACAAAAACAATATCAACAACCTCATAAGCCATTCCATTGAAATAAATCTGTCTCTCCATATATGTAAATATATACATACATACATATATATATATATATATGTGTGTGTGTGTGTGTGTGTTTACTTTTTTTGCTTTGTTGGTGGATCTAGCCTAAAAGAGATGACAAGTGTGAGAGTAAGTATATGTAAAGTAAGTGTTTGTAAGTAAATCTGAAGTCAAGGAATATGAAAATAATAAAAAAGATAGCTAGTTTTTAACATACTAAAATGGTGAAAATAATACTAAAATAGAAATTATTTTAAAAAATAAGAATAATTTCTACAAATAAATCTCTTAACTGTTAAAGTTATGGTCTATAACTTAGCAGCCTAGTTCTGACAATTCTGAGCATGAAAGGGGGAGCTTTTAACAATTACACTGGGCAACAGATATAAATCACATTGTACTAGGAAAACTGGGAATTAGGATCACTTTACTAAAAGGAATAGTTATTTGAGAAAATTTTTGTCCCAATCCATTCCCAAAGTTATGTAGAAAGTTTGAAATAATTAAAATTAAGCTACACCAGAAGTACAACCTTTGAATACACACAGCAGTTTGGTCCCTAGCTAGACATTCATAAGGTTAAAAGTCCTGTATGTTTTCCAAGTGTTTTTTTTTCCTTTTTATCCCCTTCCTTGCCAGCCTATTTGCACTTCTGAGTTTTGATCTCTTCATTGGTTTAGTTAAGAAAATTTAATTGAGGAAGAAGATATAGAGAGGTGCATGTGAGGTACAGACAATAAAGATGAACCCTTTTGCACATACAGTCGTGCGTTGTCAGTGAAGGCAAACATTGATATACGGATGGATAGATGGGTGGATAGGTTGAATTACTGCATATGTCTAGGCAGGAGTGTGTGTGCCCGTGACCATGTACAGGGTTGGCAGACAATGTTTCTGCATGTGTATTTGTATGCTCTGTAAGAATTCACAGGTATATAGTAGAGCTGGACAAGGGACAAATTTGTAGTCACTTCATGGCCACAGCCAGCTATCCAGAGGGAGTGAATAGTTGGACCTGTGCATTCAGGACATCAAGTTCAATTGGTGTAGCATACTACACAAAAACATTGTTCCACATCGTACTTTGGCAAGTATTGACTGGAATCTTAAAAGATTCCAATTGGCCATCTAGATGCAATGATGGGTCTCTCCTTGTCCAGATCAAAGAAGAATGAATAAAATCAAGACACATTGAAACAATTAGTCCAAGAGATTGTTACACCATTCAATGAACAGCCTATATGACTATGAGACCAGAAGAACTAGATGGTGCCCGACTACCACTGTCAACCACTCAGAAGGGGATTTATGTAGGAGATTCTGGACAGAATGGGAAAAGAATGTGGAAAAAAAACTCAAAATCATTAAGAATAAAACAAAGAAGGGACCAGATTTGCTGGTCTGATAAAGCCTGATGGAACCCCTGAAACTGTGGCCTCTAGCTGCCCTTCAGGTCTGGAATTGAATCCACTCCCACAGCTTCCAGCCAAACAAAAGACAAGTATATGAACTGACACTTACATTAGATAGATACACTCCTTGGAGAGATCAATCATGAGAGAATAGAAGGGCTTTGTATGTATAGGGAGAGAGTTCAGGGGGCAGGAGTACATGAGAGGGAAGAACACAGGGAAGATATAACTATGGGGAGGAAGTGGGAGGGGAGCTGTTATACTGTGGGATATTGTAGTCAATGCCATGAGATAAAGTGTAGGTGAGCTACTGTATGTAAAACTTTCACCCAAATCACAATAACAATTTAAAAAAAAATGAAAGAAAGAAAGAAAATGCTGTGATTGATAAACAATACCATATAAATGTGGTGGTCTGGAAGATTTTAAAGGTAGGCGGGATTGACTGATATTTGCATGGGATCACTTTGTGTCCACAGGGCAGGCTCTTCAATCCTCCAACACACATAGCTCTCTTACTCTGGTATCTAAGCTATGGTATTAACAATTAAGGCAGTTATTGAATTGTGTGCTGCAGAAGTCATATTGAGGAGTTCAATCATGCTTATGTTAGTATCTGAAGAAATGCTTGGCAATTTGCTTTTGCAAAAGCTGCCACTGAAAACTCTATGGAGAACAGTTCTACTCTGAAACCCACGGGGACATCAGGAGTCAAAACTGACTGAATGTCAACAAACAAAAAACAAGAAAAGAGTATACAACTTGATCAATATAATGTAGACTATTTTTTTTTTTAATGGATGAATTCTGATATCAAGTTTTAAAGAATTAGAATAGGAGCCTCAGATGTGTCAATATCGAAGACCAGTGGGGCATAAAATATGTTAAATGATATAAGCTGAAAAAAGTAAATGTTCACATATCAATGTGGCTGGGAGTTGTTTTGCATCAAGAGGATTTCAAAGGCATAAATAATCAAAACCTGTGCTTTCATGACACTAGAAGTTTTGAAGAGTGAAGTATTAATTTAACCAGTAAATTGTCTTGTCTGCCTTCTTGGGAGTGACTGATTTGACAGATAGCTTCATCCGATTGATGGAGCTCACTGGTTGCTCTGGCATTGTGTAGAAGCAGTCTAACATCAATGATATAGATATGGCAGGAGGAACTGGAGTTGATTGATGGTATTCACAAAGTAAAAGTCTTTGATGATTGAATTCCTAAAATGTCAAATCTCAGAAGCATCACTCAATAATCTCAGTCCTCAAGAACTCAGTGTTTGTTAGATTCCTGGAGCTGAGAGATGCTCAGTGAGGGAACTAAATATACAAAAGTGTCAAAAATAGTTTGGAAGCAAGTTTTAAGTAATTTTTAATAATATCACTTAACATAGAGAAGTGTGCAAATGATTTCCCATTTTATAATCAGATTTGATTATAGTTAGCCTTTGTAGTGCCTAAGGCATTTGACTGCTTACCAGAAGGCTGGTGTTTCAAACCCACCAGCCACTCTTCCGAAGAAAGACTGGGCAATCTGCTTCTGTAGAGATACTGTCTTGGAAACCCAAGGGAGGAGCTGACTTGATGACAGTGAGTTGCTTGTTTGTTTTTTTTGTAAAAGACTTTGTCTCTTCTCTTTTATTCTTTCTTTTCTTGATGTCACAACCAGTAGGCATCCAACTTTGTTACAATCATGTAAGAGTGTTTTACATAGAGACATGTTGAGACCTTACTCTCTAGATGATGGGTACCTTACAACATGTGATATGTCATTTTAACTTCACATTGTCATATTGTTCCCTATTTCCTTTCTCTGAATATGACTAGTTTTGAAACTATATGATACACATCTCAATATTTTGAGCAGGCATAACATATAGAAGTGCAACCCAGCACTTGCCCTACAATGTTGTCCATACACTGATAGAAAGTAAACCATACATTAGACACTTGGTAAAAATTTATTATTATAATTATTAACTTATTTTTAGATTAGATCCTATTGGTCAAAAATCTTAAAATTTATAAAAGTCACTTCATAAATTATTACTAATAAAATTGTAAATGTAAGAACCTAATCAAATAAAAGATTATTTTAATACAGCATCTATCTTGAAACTTGAAACTCATGAATTCTGACATAATCTGAATCAGCAGAACATTAGAACAAGGGAAAAAGTATGTCACGTGTGGCTGTAGCCCAGGAAAAAGTACTGCCTGCCTGTGAGTGGAAGGCATAAAGCAACAGATTACTTCCATCAAGAGTAGTGTTAGTACATCACATGAGTGGTGTTTCAGAGCTCCCACAAGCACATACCACACACATACAGTACGTTCCTCTGTTTCTTGTCTTTGCAGGAAAGCAAACTAGTTTGTATTTGCTACTGAAAATAGCTAAGAAAGCAAAATAGGAGATACGGTGCAAAGTAGGGAACAAAAATGCGAAATATTAAAAAGTGGGCTATATTTTATCTGTCAAATTGCTATTTTCTTGCTGCAACATTGTTCTTCCTGGTATTTTACTTTCTTGACATAGATTAGCCTCACCTTAATCCTTCACAGTGCATTTAAGACTAAATAAAGCATTAATATGTTCATCTATGTGAAATGTTCCCTTAAGTATTACCTCTGATAGTCATTTAACCAAATTTGATATGGAGAACCCATTGACATTGTAAAGGTTAATGATCCAATGATTAACAATAATAATTTTCTGAGAATGGCTTTAGCCATTGTTTCATAGAACAAAGGGGAACAACAATTTGTGCAGTAGTCTCCAATGTTTGGGTTATGTGTCTTCTCAAACACATAAACGTCCTCACAAATAGTGTGCAAAGAGGTTTCTGTTGTGTCTTCTTCATAGTTTGGTGTGTAGGGGTTAAATGGAGTAAGGAGGGTTTCCCTGGTATAAGGACAGCGCAGCAGCAAATGATCAGAAGCATACGATCATTTGGACAGAGCTTGATATCAGAAGTATGGGGTGACAGATGGCATGAGGAGTTGAGGGTCTAGGTTGGCAAAACAAAATCTATCAGGAATATACAGCAAGGTAAACCCAAGGTCTAGGAAGAAACAATATTTTGAGTTCATTAGAAACAGCCGTTATCATTTACCAGTGCTACAGACTAAAGATTGGGAATTACATGCAAGAAGCCAGTTCCAGGAGTGTGAAGTGTACCAAAACCAAAGTGAAACTAGACACTTAGAATCTTGTCAAAATTACAGTTCAAGCACAAAGATACACAGAAAGGAATAGGTTACCTGAAAAAGAAAGGTGGTGAATATTAGAAAGTACACAGAATTTGAGAAAAATGAATCGGTAGGGCTTTGGATTGTTAACTCTGGAATATGTATATAATACTACTTTGACCTTACATTTCTCCATCTGTTAAAAAAGAAGAAAAGTGATCAAAAGAATTTGCATGCAGTGAAAAATTTTACAAAAATTTTAAATAAATAAGTTAAACAAAAAGAAAAACTGTAAAAAAGTGAATCCTAGACAAATATTCTGAAACCAGAACCACTCCTTTCAAGCCAATTTTGTCTCATTATTACCCTGTAAGACATAATAGAACTGTTGCACAAGGTTCCAAAAAACTGTGAATCTTTATGGAAGCAGATTTCCACATCTTTCTACTGCAGACAAATGTTAGAGGACTTTAATTTTTCTAAAGAGGGAGAGCATATCTTTAGGAAAGGAAGTGGCCTACTTTACTTGTACTGGGGTTTAATATAAAATATAAGGATTAATGTTTTTCTGTATATCTCATTGAACATCTTCTTAAATCCCTGAAGTATATATTTTACCTTTACATTACAAATGCAGCAACCAAGACAGAGGAATAAAACAGTTTCATTCAGATGTCATAGCTATCAAAAGTCAGAGAGTTATTAAAAAATCAACTTTTGATAAAAATGTCTCTCCTCCGAACCAGCATTCAATAGCAATTTTCTACTTTTACAATCCATTCATTATTTGTTATATTGCTGATATCCTCATAATTAGCAACAATAGCAGCAACAGCATTTTCGTTACCAACTTCATTTTTATCATGTTATACAGAATATCTGTCCATGGTTTATTCCCTGTCCATGAGTCTTATTCCTAATAATCACCCAAAAGATAATATTGCTGACCAAGAGCTAAGACTGTATCTAATGTTTCCCGAGTAGCCATATTCTGCTTGAGAGTCTCACTTACTATCCCTACACAAGCAGAACTCATCTAGCAGGGACTACAACTATATCCAGTGGGAGCTGAAACTAAAGACAGGTTAGGTCAAACTGTCAAGCATTCTAAAAGCATTAGTATAGTAGTCATCATCATGCAGCTGCTCTATTGCCTTGCCACACTTCTGTAGATTTGACCAGTAAGGAGGCAGTAATCCCAAATAGACTTAGAAAGGTTATTACTTACATAAACATCAAAAGCAAGATTAACATGTTTTCAGCTCTTCATATCTCTAGGCCCACAGCATGATAGTAAACTGAGAGTGCCAGATGACAGATAACACAACAGTTGGTCGGTCATTCTATCACTGAGGAGGCAGATCTACATTACAGCAAAGCAGCTTTAACAGAAGCCTCACCTTAAGGTGAGGAAGAGTTGGAGAATTTTGTATTCAACAGGTACTTGGAAGATGGATAGGAAATGACTTTCCTTCCAGATCCCATAAAACAAGGTTGGAAAACTATTTTCACTCCTCAATGAGCCTATTTTATCTGGTTCCAAGAGAAATTGCAAGGTATTTTTACTAACGTCAGGTCAAATTGTGGTCAAACCTTGCAAACATGACCTGTGTGTGGAAATGGGCAAGACTGCCAGTGTACCACAAATGGGTTATTGTGGTGTAGTTGTAGCTGAAGCACCAAGAAGACCAAAGTCACCACCAAACACAACAATTGCAGCGGATTGGGTGGTAGGTAGAGAAATAGTCTGGCTTCTCCCCTCATAGTTCCCTCTGAAACCCAGGAAATTTGAACTGCAGGGTTTTCACCTTGCCTCACCACAGGGAGCAAGAAAAAAGTGAGTAGTGAATCTTATAGCAACAGAATAATGAATTGCCCAGCAATCAAGGTTCAGATGATGATTGCTTTGGAGTCTCTCGTTAAGTCCACAAAATTGACTTTTCCATGAACTAGACGGCTTATGTTTATTTCCTATTACTATTATAAAAATTACAATAAACATTGGCTTAAGACAACAGAAATCTATTCTTTTACATTTCAGGAGATCAGAAGTCCAAGATGGACTAAAATCAAGGTGTTGGAAGGAATGATTTCCTTTACTGAGGTTTTGGGGAAAAAATATGTTTTATAACATTTCCATCTTCTAGATGTTGTCCATGTTCCTTGTTTCATGGTACCTTCCTCCACACTGAAGGCTGGCACTTGTCTGACAATACAACCATCACTTCTCCTTCTTATTTTCTGACTCCATTTTCTCCCTTCTTTCACATTCAAGGACCCTTGTGACTATTTTGCACCCACATGGATAATTCAGAATAATTCCCCTATCTTAAAGTCAGCTGATTAGCATCCTTAATTCCATCTGCTACTTTAATTCCACTTTGCCATACAATGTGACATATTCATGGGTCCAGAAATTAGAGTATGAACATCTTGGAAGACCATTATTCCATATAACTAATTATTTTAATGGACCATGCTAAATATAATCTCTGATTTTTGTAAAATGTATTGTATTAATTTCATGCACAACATTAAAAGACAGGCAAAAAACTCATTTTATTGTGTTGATGAAACTAAATTGAATCTGTGCAAAGGCTTTGCCAAATGTTCAATGTCACTTCAGTACCTAGATGAAATTTGGCTGGCTGGAAGATTATGTTGCTATTTTTCTGGGATTCTCTTGGTTTCAGACAGCTGGACATGATTTTGAGTGACTTCCTTTTAAACAATGTGTCGCTACTCCAAACACCAAAATTGAAAAAAATGAAAGTTTACTTCCCAGTAAATTTAGATGATTGCATATTAGTATAACAAATTAGTTCCACTCAAATGGGTTTTTATTGTTTGTCCATGTCTGTTGCTCAGTTACATTTTGGCAAGAATCCAGGATTTAATATGGCTACTCCTGAGAACTGACATACACTCTGGAATCTAATCTAGGCTCCTTGCCTTGGAATTAGGTTCTAAGTTTTGATCCTGACACTGGACCCTTGGCCTTTTGCACTGATTTAATCATTGCATGAGGCACAGAGGAACACCATCTTTCTCTTTCTCTAAATTATTTTCTTTGACCATATAGTTTTGTTGATACTCAGATTAATAGGCTTTTAGAAGTACACTTTGACTTGTGTATGATATTTTGGATACACCAACATAAAAGCTTGAAATGTGATATATTTATTGGGTTAATCAGAATGTTTTTTAAGGTAAATGACAACCCAACTACAAAATATATTTTTAAATATCTGGTTTGATTCTAAATAAACCTGTAGCAACTCATATGTTTTTAATTTAATTGGACTTAATTATATAATATGTTTTAAGCATTATAGATGATATCTATCCATTAAAACACATAAAATGTTTTTGACTTGATGAAAATCACACATAGTTTATAAAAAGCACTGACTGAACTACATGTTAGAATATTGGTTCTCCTACATTCTTTTCTGTGCCTTTGTGTAAGTTATGTAACCTACTTACAGGTGTAAAATGTAGTTAAAAACAAAACAACAACAAACAAACCCTGCTACCCATATCTTTAAATGAATGTCAAATTACGATAAGTAAATATGTGTGAAGCATTTTAAATGATACTTTTTACAAAAGAAGCATATAAGTTTTTGCTATTATTAGTAGTAGTATAATTGACTGAATTATGAATATCAGTGAAACATTATCTGATATGTTATTGGGAAACTTTATGAATAGTAGTGAAACATTGTGTGGTATAATGCCAGATTATGAGCCACTCAGGTTGGCAGGAATTATGAATATGACATGGAAGAACTGTCTCCTCAAAACAGAGTCAACCTCAACGGCATGGATGTAATAAAGTTTCAGCATCTTCATTTGCTTATGTGACAAGACTCAAAATTGGAAGAAACAGCTGCAAATATTAATAAATAATCAGAATATAGAAATGTATGAAGTAAGAATCTAGGAAAATTGGAAGCTGTCAAAAAAGGAGTACATACATATTGATATCCTAAGAATAAATTAGCTGAAATGGACTGAAAATGGCCATTTTGAATAGGACAATCATATGGTTTACTATGCTGAGACTAGTAAATTGAAGAGGAATGTTGTCAAATTTGTTGCCAAAAGATCGAGATCTGTCCTGAAGTACAATGCTGTCAGGGATAGAAAAATATCCATACACCTTCAAGGAAGACCAGTTAATACTACTATTACTCAAATTTACAAACCAACTACCATTTTTAAACCCAAAAATGAAGAAATTGAAGGTTTTTACCAACTTCTGCCCTCTGAAATTGAACAAACGTGCGATCAAGATGTGTTGATAATTACTGGCAATTGGAATGTAAACTTTGGAAACAAGAAGAGTCATTGGTAGCTGGAAAATATGGCCTTGGTGATAGAAATGATGTGATAGATCATAAGATACAAATTTGCAAGACCAACAATTTATTCATTGCAAATACTTTTTTTCAATAGCGTAAATGGCTACTGTAAACATGGATTTCAACAGTCAGAATACACAGCAATCAGATCAACTAACCAGTGGAAAAAGGCAATGAAAAAGCTCAATATCATCAGTCAAAACAAGGCCAGGAGCAGACTAGAACAGATCATATGCAATTCATTTGCATATGCAAATGCTCATATACAAATTCATGTTGAAGAAAATTAAAACAAGACCACAGTAGCCAAAATACAACCTTGATCATATTCCCCCTGTATTTAGAAACTCAATTAAGAATAGATTTGATGTATTGAACACCAATGACCGAAGAACAGAGAAGTTGTGGGATGACATCAAGAACATCATACATAAGGAAAGCAAAAGGTCATTAAAAAGACAGGAAAGAAAGAAAAGGTCAAAAGGGATGCTAAAAGAACTCTGAAATTTGCTCTTCAACAGAGAGTAGGCAAAGAAAATGGAAGAAATTATGAAATAAAAGAGCTGAACAGAAGATTTCAAAGGGCAGCTTGAGAAGACGAAGCAAAATATTTTAACGAAATTTGAAAAGACCTGCAGTTAAAAAACCAAAATCAAGAACATGCTTGGCATTTCTCAAGCTAAAGGCATTAAAAAAAAAAAAAAAAATTAAGCCTTGAGTTGCAATACTGAAGTATTCTATGGGAAAAATATTGAACTACACAGGAAGCATAAGAAGATAGAAGGAATAAACAGAGTCATTGTACCAAAAAGGATAGATTGATGTTCAGTCATTTGAGGAGGTAGTATATGATCAAGAACCAATGATACTGAAGGAAGAAGCCCATGTGGCACTAAAGAATTTGGCAAAAATCAAGGCTCCAGGAAATGAGAGAATATCTATTGAGATATTTCAACAAACAGAAGCAACACTAGAGGGGCTTATCAATTATGGCAAGAAATTTGGAAGATAGTTACCTGGCCAACTGACTGGAAGAGGTACATGTTTGTGCCCATTCCAAAGAAAGATGATCCAACAGAATGTGGAAGTAACCAAACAATATGAGTATCAAATGAGAATAAAAATTTTTTAAGGTAATTGAAAAATGGAATATATTGACAGGGAACTTCCAGAAATTCATGTTGGATTTAGAAAATGATGTGGAACAAGAGATCTCATTGCTAATGTCAGGGAGATCTTGGCTGAAAGCAAAGAATATCAGAAAGATGATTACCTATGTTTTATTGACTATACAAAGGCATTTCACTTTGTAGGTCATAACAGATTATGCATAACATTGTGAAGAATGGAAATTACTGAACACTTAGTTGTGCTCCTGAGGTGCCTGTACATAGACCGAGAGGCTATTCAAACAGAACATGGAGATACCGCATGGCTTAAAATCGGGAAGGGTGTGCAACAGTGTTGTATCCTGTCACCACACTTATTCAAGAACTATTCTGAGCAAATAATTTGAGAAGCTAGACTATATGAGGAAGAAAGTAACATCAGGATTAGAGGAAGAATAATTATCAACCTGTGATATGCAGGTGATACAATCTTGCTTGCTGAAAGTAAAGATGATTTGAAGCACTTACTGATGAAATCAAAGACTACAGTCTTCAGTATGGATTACACCTCAACATAAAGAAAACAAAAATCCTCACAACTTGACCAATACACAACCTCAAGATAAATGGAGAAAACATTGATGTTGCCAGAATTTTGTTTTAGCTGGATCCATAATCAACACCCATTGAAGGTGTAGTCAAGAAATTAGACATTGTATTACACTGGGCAAATGTGCTGCAAAAGACTTCTTTCAAGTGTTGAAATTAAGGTGTGCCTGAACCAAGCTATGGTATTTTCAATCATCTCATATGGATGTGAAAACTGGATATTGAATAAGAAATTCTGAAGTAGAGTTGATGGCATTGAATTGCGATGTTGGTGAAGAATGTTACAATTCTGTGGACTGCCATAAGAACAAACAAATTTTTCCTGGAAGAAGCAAAACAGAAATGTACAACAAAGCTTTTAACTCCACAAATATTCCACCTTTGTGCTCATGATTGTATCTTGCATTCCACCATTAAAATGTTTATGAATTTCTAGTCTGATACGTCTTTTAGAACTCTTCATAATGCTGAAATTCCTAATAGAAGAATAGAGCATTCTTATCTCAGTTTGCAACTCTGTGGAAATTATATTGTAGCTAGCTTGGACACAGTTTCTGGGGAACTCAGTAAGCTTGAGGAAACTAATAAATAGAAAGGTGTTCAAGGCAAAGATGAAGAGTTAGATGGACAAGTTTTGAGAAAGAATTTCAAAGAGCAATTAAGCATTGTTTTCAGTATTTCTTAGGGCACGTATCAAATAAAATAATATTTTTTCCCCTGACTTGAGAATTAGCAGTTTGCATGCCTCAAGTCATGGATCACCATAATGTAAACTTTCAATATGCTTCACAAAGAATCAAAATTTTCATTGTAGAGAAAAAAATCTGTTCAACCAAGGCAAGAGTCTCCTTGCTTTGCCTCTCCACGTGCTTCGTGAGTAAAGGGCACTACAGAGATGGGATTTAGACAAATAAGCAATATCAAATAATGATGAATTCTATGGTGATAATAAAGAGTTAGGGCAAGAGAGTGATGATGAGCTACTGTGGAAATAGAGTTTTATTGAATAATTTAAAATGCTTATATTATGCTTTTGAATTAGACAATTAGCTGAAAACTTACTACATGCTATCCTACCTAAAGCCCTTCCATGTCATTTATATCCCTTGATTCTTTCAACAAAAGTGTGAGTAACTTTACTAATACTTCTATTTTACCCATCAAAAAACATGCAGGGGAGGAAAATTAAGTTGTTCGAGGTTACACAGTTGTTATTATGGCTGTGAGTATCAGATCCAGACTTTTAATTTTTTTTTGTGTATGGATAAAAGTGTGTTTGTGTGTGTATGTATATGAATATGTGTGTGTGTACTAAGCTTTTAGACACTTTGTCAGATTTATTCCCCTTTTCAAAGGTGAAAGTACTAGCCATCAGGTTCCCTTCCATTTTTCTTTACAGTTCCTTGAATTTTAAAAGTCTTCATTCACAAAGATGCTTAAAGGCATAATAACAGGTGAAGATATTAGCTGTCTTTGATACATTTTTATATAAAGTCACCTCAATCTTTAGAAAAAAGTAATTCTGATTTGTTGAATTTGGATATTAAGTTGGAAGAACATCACATTATAGTTTTCTCCAGTGCCCTCCAAACTCCACATTTTAGGACTAGAGTGTTCTATATTCTCTCTGAGTATATGTGTCATTCCTGTGTGGGTTTTGTTTTCTTTTCCCAGTCACCCTAATATTCTTTTCTCAGGCCAGTTTGTACTATTTCCTAGGAATATTTTTCCTCCCTTAAATGCTCATGTTTCACTTCAATTGTTCCAGGCCTCCTCCTACTTTAATTATCATTGTGTTAACCTTATATTTTTTTAGGCACTGTTAAGCTATTTTCTAGTTAGAGGAGTTCTCAAATTTGGCTGCATATTGGAATAAACTGGAGAGCTTATAAAACTCCCTATGTCCAGATCAATTAAATCACAAGCTGTGAAGGTGAGGTCTTTGGCAATTGTAATTTTCTAAGTTCCCTCGGTGATGCCAAGTACAATCAGGGTTGAGAATCACTGTGTTAAGTGTTCATTCCAAGCCCTAAATGATTGTTTTTCAACCATTCCCCTTCTGAGGTGTCAATTAGTAGATTGCACCAGGGCAGGGATCCATCTCTTCATTTTGTGATGATATTCAGAAGCAACTATCATATGGCTAGGGCAAGGTCTATCCAAGGGAGGAAATGGGGTTATGGGTATATAGCTTTGTTACTGTTAGTCCACCATCAGATATATTTCTTTCCTTGATTAACAGTCTCATTCACTCTCCCACTGAAGTCACTGGAAAGATTTTAGCAGGAGAAAGATTGCAGTAGAGTTGCTTCTTTAGGCAATAGGTACAAGAGGAAGAGGATCAGCTCTCACAGAACTCGGTGATAATGAGGCTGACATCAGGAGAAGAAACCTTTCACCTATTCCTGGAATTGACCTATATCATGAGTGAACAGACTTAGATCTGCCTCTTGACTAAAACCAAAATAACCAAGAAGGGATAATTATAATAGTGGTTTCTAAGCTTAGCAACCCATTAAAATCACTGGAAGCTTATAGGACTCTCTATGTCCAGGCTGAATCTCATAATAAATAAATAAGACTGTCTGTAGAAGAAGCCCATATATCAATATTTTGTAAAACTTCCTGGGTAATTCCAATGTTTATCCAAGACTGAAACCACTGTGTTAATAAGAACATAGTTTTTGAGGGAACAATGAAAATTTTTCTCTTCTGCTTGGTCAGGGTAGTAACCAGACAAGAGATTCCAACTATTCCTTATACCTTCCCAAATACTTGCTAACCTCTCTCCTGAAGCTGATTGATTACAGATGGTGAAATTGATTTCTGATAGTATACTTTCTTTTTTTCCCCCCTAAGCATTGGGCTAGTCGCTTAACTGCTCTGGTTTTCAAAAGGACATTGCACATGTGGAAAATAATTTAAAGGTGATGTGCCCAAAATTTGATCATGCAAAACTAATGATAGGTGTTTTGTCTCAATTATTTATGAATCTATTTCTTCTTAAAATAATAAAAGAATGGGATAAAGTAGACAAATATCTTTAAGTGACACATTATTTCACTGGTCCTCCCAATGATTTGTGTTAGACATGAAGATCCTTATTCACTGAAGCTCAGAGAAATTGAGAGGCTTTTTTTTTTTTTTTTTTTTTACTTCTCACACCAAAGCCCATTCCCTTCCCTTTACCAACAGCTGTCTTACGGTGTACACATCTTATATTAATTGATATTGGAAACATACAAGTTGTGTGTCATTTTATAGCAACTATCAGCTTTATGATAATTTATTATAATATTATGATTGATCATTTGTGAATAATTCTTTTTAAGAGTCATTTCATATCCTTAAGAGTTTCTGGCTGCTGTGCATATTTTAGTCAGTTGATAAATTAAAAGACAACATATTATCCATCCAACACTGTCCTTGATGAATACTTTGTGCACATAATGCAATAGGAGCTGAAGAAAGCACCTTGATTTGTATGGAAATTGCAGGAACTAGTGCTAACCATAGGGATTTTACCATTTCCAAGGCAGATGCTACAGTCAATTAGCTAAATATTCTGAGTAAAAAAGTGTGCCAATATTTGCTTAGTCTGGCTTTGGGAACCTGGGCAACTTCAAAATAGCCATCTTAGTCTAGAGGAAATGTAACCTTTTGAAGCCTGTAAAAACAAACATAAAATAATCTGAGAAAGAAAACAACCACAAGAAACGACACACAGAAAGACTGAGAGAATCAAGATTTTATACCTTTTTAAAGGGAGTAGATTTTAAAGAGAGCTAAGTAAATACTAATGTCCTTGCTGGACTTTTCCCCAAGCAGAAAAAAATAACTCATCTGATCTAAGGCAGGGCTTAGGATCCATAGTTATTCTAAAATCATATAAGACATTTGAACCAGACATAACAGACAGGTAGGTACATCTAAATTTAGTCCCTCTGTTTTGAGGTTTCACATATCACCCTTTATATTGATCTAAACTCATTAACTCAAAATGAGTACAAGATAAGAGTGTATGCAAGAGAGTATATCTATGAAGGGAAAATGAAGGCAAATAAGGATTTACTCTGTGAAGAGAACAGATATGTATAATATAAGGAAGATTTGCATATGCATTAGTGTAATAGTTAATACTTGATAAAAGAAGTATGTCTAAAGCATAGGTATCAATGGAAGATATGGACTGAGTAATAGCAGCAGATTTTTTTTTTTTTTTTTTTTTCTGTCTCTGAATACTTGTCATTCCTAAGTCTTTCAGCGCAGAGGGTATGGGTAAGTACTGATAGTTTGAAAAATGTCCCTAGGTGATTCAAATATGTATTCTCCCTCTCCCACCTGTGGTAAATCACTAAGATGAAGGACATCTTTCTCTCTGAAATGATCAAGGAAGGTTCTCAGGAAGAGATAACACAGAAATAGTTACTTGAAGTAAAATATACTTTCAAAAAAAGGCTTTGAAAGAGAACTCATTTTTGAAACAGGAAATGACAGTATCAAAGGTATGGGATAGAAAGTTAATTCATGGTTTTGAAAGGATACCCAAGTTATAAGCTCTCATAGACCTAGTTCCTAGACAGTGATGCTTTCCTGTGGTTAACTGTGAAAGAGAAAGGGAGATACCTAAATGGTCACCTCTCTAGTGAGAACATCTCTGACAGATTTTGGGATCATTGTAGTTTATGCAGGCTCAGATTGAGGGCATGTGACCAGTGCAGTTATACAGGTCTATAGACTTACAAAAGTGCTACCGTTGAGTTTCAGTGCTCCGTAATTGTTGTCTTGAAATTCTTAATAATTTTACCTTTGAATGTGTGGTTTGTAAGTGAAATCCAGTGGGACCATGGAATTAGCATAGGAAGCTTGGAGCTCTTGGCTCATGTGCAGTCCTGCCTCCCATCACCTCACTATCTACCCAGGACAGAGTCTCATTCCCTGGTCCCTGTGACCTGGGTCTTTACACACCCATCTTCTCCTCCTCCCCACAAGACTGCTGCCACTCTCTGCCTGGGACAGTAACTGAGTTCCACTGTCAGAAAGAGATCAGCATTCCACCAGTATATTCTGCTCCTAGCAGTAGCTTGGGCACACACACTCCACAGAATATCAGAGCAGAGTGCCAGTCATAATGCATTGGCCAGGTGACTCATGGTTGTGGTCTGCTTCTAGGATATAAGGAGAAGTATTGAGAAAGTTCTCAGAGTTTGGGGCACACTTGGATCCTGTATGCAGCCAAGTCATCATTCATCAGCCTGCTGTGTTGTCTGCCCATCTTGGGATTCTTGATGGACTTGAATTAGTGGCCTGCTGTGTGGTTTGATAATTTGGGGACTGTGTCATTTTACTTGTTAACCTTGTGTTAAATTGTCTCAGCAGTCAGCAGCTGCCTGAGTGAAGAGATGCCTCCAGCTCCATTAGGCCAGGAGCAAGAGGCACAGCTGAATCCAAAGGTTGAGGGTTTTCAGCCAGCCTTTAGAGCTGACATTTGAATGCAGACTTCCAGCCTCCTAAACAGTAAGAGAATAAATCCTGTTTGATAAAGCCATCCCATTTGTGGTATTTTCTGTTAGAATGGCACTAGAGGCCAAAACAGTCATTTAACTTTGATTATGATGAAACTTTCCAAACAGTATTCATCTGGCTCTACAATTATTCAAAATTTAAGAACTCTGTCCTATGCCAATTTACCTATGAGTTTATTCTGGAAGCTTTAGAATATAAATTCTAAATTTATAAAATAGCACTATGAGAAAATCGTGTAGAATTTAACCCCTTTCTCTTCCTCTGTTTTGACATGTCATTATAAACAGGAGGGACATTCTGTTAGATTTCACATCAAAGCAAATTCAGAAAACCAGGAGGGAATAGACAGTCATGAGATGGAGAGAGCAGGGAAAATGATGTTTCCATACATGAACTGGAAAATCAAAACAAAATCACCAGGAAGGTAAAAAGTGTGACAATCATCACTTCAGTTGTTTTTCTGCCATCTGAGTAAAATATTAAGCCTATTGACTTTGAGTAAAGAGAATGAAGTATTCCAGATCAATGAGTTCTGTAAAAGGCCTCGAACCTTCAAATAAAGCCAGCTCTGTTTGTCTGGGTTTTCAGAAACATGAATATACACTGCACTCATGATACTAAGAGGTTACAGTCTGGCTGTTAGAAGCTTTGAAACAGAAATGACCACGTTCACACATACACACATACACACACACAGTTTGTATATTACTTTATTTCTGGACTCTATAATTATTTCAGGTGAAATAAAAATTGCATTTGAATCCCTATCTCCATTAAATCATTTGATAATTATGAGGACATGAAAGAATGTGAAGATGCCCAAGTATATATTTGGATATCACATGACACTTGTGAATAAAAAACTCCCTAGACTAAGTCATCTTTTTCATTCAAAATGTGAAACCAAGACACAGGTTCTTTTTATACTTTTCACTGTTTTGTCATTCTTGCTGTTGTTGTTTAATTGTGATTTGGGTGAAAGTTTACAGGGAAAATTCACTTTCCACATAGCAGCTCATATACACTTCAGTCAATGTCTCATGACATTGAGTGAAATTTCCCACAATGCAACAGCTCCTCTTCCCTGTGTCCTTCCTTCCATACACTCCTGCACTTTGAGCTGTCTCCCTGCACATACAAAGCCCTTCTATGCTCCCATGATTGTTCTCTTCAAGGAATGTATCTACCTAATGTAAATGTTCAACTCATACGCCTATCTTTTATTTGGCTGGAGACCACAGGAGTGGGTTCAATTTCAGATCTGAAGGGCAGCTGGGGCTATAGTCTCAGTGGTTCCAACAGGCTCTGTCAGACCAGAAAACCTTTTTTTTTTTTTTTTTTTTTGCCTTCTTCTTTGCTGCTTCATCTTTAATTCACCAGCCACCAATGCAGTCCTCCATGCAGCCCCTGGCTAGCAGGGCTGATTTTTAGGTTAATTCTTAGGACCTAAAACTGCTCAACAATATCCAACCTGTCTGTGCCTTCAGGATCTCTGACAGACAACAGCTCTGTATGTCTCTTACTTTGATGTTTTCATGCAGGTTCTTCTACTAGTTGGAGTTTAGTCCATTTCTATATCCTTCCCTTCAAAACCCAGGACTCCAGGATTATCTTCTGTATCTGTGTTAATTTGTTCCCCTTCTTTGTTGAATAGGGTATGTGAGGTCTGTCTACCTATTCCATCATCTTACCTGAACTCCTTTTTATACTTTTTACTGTTTTTATGACAGACTTCTGTAATTAGACCATGAAATTATCCATGTATGTGAAATCATGCAAAAGACTCATAAAAATTAATAGAAAATATTCTCATAAGGTGCACCTGACACAATCTTCATAAACATGTGAGAGCTGGACGATGAATGAGGAAGACTGAAGAATAATTGATGTTTTTTTGTTGTAGTGCCAAAGAAGAATGCTGAAAATACCATGGACTGCTAAAAGAACTAACAAATATATCCTGGAGGAAGTGCAAACAGAATGCCCCTTGGAAGTGAAAATGGCCAGACTTTGTCTCACTTACTTTGCTCTTGTTATCAAAAGGGACCATTCCCTGGAGAAGGATGTCATGCTTGGTAAGGTGGAGGGTTGACAAAAGAGAGGAAGGCTCTCAATGAGATGGATTGACACAGTGGCTGTGGCAATGGGCTTAAGTATAGCAAGGATCATGGAGCTGGTGAGGGACCAAGTGGCATTTCATTCTTCTGTGAATAGTGTCACTATGAGTCAGAGATGACTTGATGGCAACCAACAGCAACGTAACAATCTCATTATTTCATGACTTTTAAAATTGTTAACATAATAAAATTTTCTTAGTGTTAGTTATAATTGTATACTAGAATAAAAACAGTCAAGCTAATATTTTATTTTATTTTTTTTTTAGGAGCTCTGGTAGCATAGTGGCTAAGGCACTTGACTGCTAACCAGAAAGTTGGTTGTTCAAACCCACCAGCCACTCCTCAGAAGGAAGGTTGGACAATCCTACTTCTGTAGTGATACCACCTCAGAATTCCAAGGAGGGGTTGCTATGAGTCAGGGCCAATTCGACAGCGCATAACCACAACAACAACAATAAATTTTTACACTGCAATTTCAAACATTATAAAATACCGTACACTGCCAGAAGTATGAACAAATCCATCTTGGGGGAAATACAACTGGAATGCTCCTTAAAAACGAGAATGACCATACTTCGTCTCCTGCACATTAGTCATATTGTCAAAAGGGATTGGTCGCTGGAGAAGGACATCATGCTTAGTAAAGTAAAAGTCAGTGAAGCAGGAAAAGACCCTCAATGATATGGGCTGACAAAGTGGTTGCAATGATAGGCTCAAGCATAGCAAGCTTTGTGAGAATGGTGCAGGACCTGGCAGTGTTTCATTCTGTTGTAGTTAAGGTCATTATGAGTCACAGATGACTTGAGTTTTTGTTTGTTTTTAACAACAGTTGCATACTACATCAAAATTAAAATCTATTGTTCATCAAAGGACTTTATCAACAACATGAAGAGACAGCCAACAGATGGGAAAAAAATTCAAGGAATCATAAATATGGTAAATATTTAATATCCAGAATATACACAAAAAAAAACTCCTAAAATTTAATAACAAATAGAAAAATAACCCAATCAAAAAAGAACTTCAATAGAAATTTTATCAAATAAGTAAATCCAGATGGGCAATATTTAACACGAGAACACGTCTAGCATCACTAATCTTTGTTGTTGTTGTTGTTGTTATATGCCGTCGAGTTGGCCCCAACTCATAGAGACCCCTCCTTGGGTTTCTGAGGCACTATCACTATGGAAGTAGATTGCCCAGCCTTCCTTCCGAGGAGTGGCTGGTGGGTTTGAACCACCAGCCTTCTGGTTACCAGTCAAGTACTTTAGGCACTATGCTACCAGAGAAAATTACAGTGAGATATAGTCTCACACTCACAAAGATGACTATAATTAAAGAGCGAAAAAAAAAAAAAAAAAAAGCAGATACTGGTGAAGATGTAGAACAACAGCAACCCTCAGCCATTTCTGGTATATTGTAAAATGGTATGGCAGTTGTGGAAAGCAGTCTGGCAAATGTTCAAAAAGTTGAACACAGAATTATCATGTGATCCAGAAATATCACTTCTCAGTATTTACCCAAAGAACAAAAAGCAGGAACAAAAAAACAAACAGGTATAAGAACACCAGTATTCATGGCAACACTATTCATCATAGCCAAAAGGTGGAAACAAACTTATTCTGTCATAAAAGGAATGAAGTACTAATACATGCTACAACATGGATGAATCTTGAAAATAATATCATTCTGAATGAAATAAGTTAGTCACAAAAGAACAAATATTTCATGGTCCCAACAAATAAAATATCTAGAACAGGTAAATATAAATAGATCAAAGTTTATTAGTGGAAAGTAGGGTTGGGGAGGACTCCTTGCTTTGGCAACACTAAGCTTCTGTTATGGGTGATGGAATAAAATATAAATGGATAATAATTGTGGCACAAGATAATGAATAAAATTTATGCCAATGAATTATATATGTGAAGAATGTTAAAATGGCAAAGATTATATTATGTATATATTTGTCTTTTTTCAATAACATTGAAACCTACTTGATTTTTTCTTATTATTACATAACTTATAATAAAAAGTTGGTATTTTTTCCATGCTTTGGCAAAGTGCCATACTCTGTTCTAAATTTTGGTATGCATCCAATGTTTTATCCCTTGCACTTTTAATGTTATGAAATGTCTCCAAGTGTTTCTTTTATATGAAGATTGCCCCCCATTATCACTTCCTTAGGTACATCTCCATCCTGTTCATCGCAACACTTCTCTTCATTTATGTTGATAAGATGGCCTTTACTGGGTTCCTGTGCCTACGTATCTACAGTCTCTAGCATCCCAAAGATTACCACACACTGCTGTTTGTTTACAATTTTATTTATGTTTGATTTAAATTTCACTTCCATCAACATCACTTTCACTTATTTTCCAATCTTAGTTTTTATTCAACAATTCCCTTATTCAATTATCCATTCCTATAAAATGTCATGTAGGTTTATGTCTGGGAAACAAGAAGTCAACACTGCTATGTACTTTGCTGTCTGGGAGCTAAATGAAGAAGTGAATAACAGATGTGCAGTGATGACTCACCAGCCAACTAAAAACAGTGATGTAACTGGTCAGTCAGCATGATGCACATCTGTTATTTACCTAGTGATTTGTGGACTGAGGAGCTTTTGTGGCAAAGTTTATATTTTATCCAGTTAATCACAGTTAATATATACTGTGATGACTGAAATTTTAACTGTGCTGTTGGAGACTGGTATTATTTAAATAAACTATGATGACTTAAAATATATGCATATCAGAACTTGGTAAACCTTGGTAACATCATTATGCTACATTTTCAAATATGTAAAATGATCTTCCAGCTTCAGATATTGTTGAGTATTTTTGCCTTTTTTTTTCAAAGTAAAACACATAATTAATTTCTTATCTAAAAACAGCTATTGCTACTTATCAATTTATGTCTAAAAATAGCTATTGTTATTTATCAATTTATGTCTAAGTGTCAGATATTAATGGAAATAATGTTATGAATTATTGTGGATTGTTTCACATAAAATCAGTTGAATTGGTTAAGATTGACATATTTACTTCCTTAAATTTTAACTAATTTTTGAACTTTATCATATAATGTCAAAAACAATGATCTACTGTTTTCATGAGAAGAAACAGATGTAAGTGAATGAAGAACTTCATTTTAGTTCAGGCAAAGCATAGACATTGAGGAAGTGTGGTTATTGCAGATTCAATACAATATGACAGGTTGTCTCCAACTCCTTTGGGACATCAGTTTTAATTGAATGATGTTAGTAATATTTTTAGGCCAGTACTGCACAGAGTCACCTTGAAATTTCCAAGTTTTTTGGATTGTCCGTATGTAACTGTAATAAAAACATTGACTATAAGAGTCTGTGACAATCTAGATTCTATGGTGCTAAAGTCAAATACATCCTTGTCTCTACCATTTCTAACACCAGTCCTTCCCTGCATGACACTCTTTCGCAATTGTTTTGATATTTTATTGCAATGATCACAGAAAACTCATGGAAATAACATAACATTATAAGATGTGATAAATTATAGTCATAACAATAGAGAAGGATATAAACAAATTAAAATGTGCAAAGGGAAAGGTTCTGGAGAATTCTCAGTATAGGTCTCAATATCAAATAGAGACCCACTTACCTCTCTGATGAACTACTTACCCTTCCTGACAACTAATGTTAATTCTCACCCATCAGGGAATTTTCAAACTGGAAACTCAGTGACATAATTTGATGGCCTCAGCTATCGATTGGTCTTCTCAGCTCTGAGCTCTGAACAGTAGGCTGACTCGCCTACCACCTTCGTCTTCTTTATAGGCTGATTCTGCCCACTGACACTGTCTACTTATCTCAGGTTTCCCACTGCTTGCACTACTGCCACCTTTTCTCTGCAGCTCAGTGCTGCTGTGCTTACTGCTTACTCAGTCTTTAGTATTTTTAGCTCAGTGAATTTTACCAGCTCAGTATCATAACCCTTGGCCTGTACTGTAGTTCCTCTAAGAGGTTCTTAGCACACAGTTTCTGTATCCAAAGGACACATTCCTCTCCAGCCTCTAATGATCAGGAAGTCCATTCTGAGGCTGTGTCTTAAAGTTTTATAGGATGGCCCATGCACTCCTTGTTAATTACAAGGTGGACTCCTTAATCAATCCAGGTAAAGATTAGACTGGGTAGAGGCACCTCAGCCAGTCTGAGTGAAGGTCATATAAAGAAACCCATTGCACGATTACAAAGTTGTGTAATTTGTTCAGTTTAATATAGGTAAATAAACTTATATATGTACTTAGAATGGCATGCTTTCTAGAGTGGGAAGACACAGGGAAGAAGAATAACAATACTTAACCTTGTGTTTGTCATTCCATAACTGCTATATTACTTAAATTTTATAACCATTCTTGAATGGAAGCATTGTTATGGCCACTTTAAGAATGAAGAAACAGAATCCCAAAAAGAATGCAACTGCTCTGAGGACACAAAGCTGTAAGTGACAGCAATGGGTTTTGTATTCACGTTTGTCTAATGCTAATATTCACACTTGTTTTAATACTTGCATTTCATTGCAGAAATTTTATTTGATGTAAATTTAAAAAGAAGAAAAGATACAAAAGATGGCTGGTTGTGAATAATCACTAATTCTTCAATACCATGGCTTACCCCTTTTTAAGAACTGTGGTACATAAAATGAGTACCTATATTTTCCACCTCTGTTGTTTAGTGGGAATCTGTTATCCCACTTTTAGTAAGTGCTCTTTTCTGATAGGGTCCTGTATAACTCTGAATCTGAAGAAATGGGCCTTATCCCACCAGATAATCTTTGGGATATATGTGTCCCACTAATTTTATAAAAATCCATATTGTCTTTTAAAAAATGTTTTCATTTCATTT
Organism: Orycteropus afer afer; assembly: GCF_000298275.1. Classification (NCBI taxonomy): domain Eukaryota; kingdom Metazoa; phylum Chordata; class Mammalia; order Tubulidentata; family Orycteropodidae; genus Orycteropus; species Orycteropus afer. The sequence goes on from NW_006922285.1 coordinate 681,075, forward strand.
AAAATAACTTTTAATACTTAAAACACATGATTTCAACAAAAAAATTCAAAACAGAAAATAATTCAGTCTATAAAGAGATAATATTATGTTATACTTCATAAAATCACCTACATTGGGTACATTGTGCACATTATCCCATCAAGGCTATGCCAGTGCTTTGATAGAGCTATTTGTTGACAAATTCTATTCAGTCCCTAACAGATATCAAGATAGTAGTTAACATACTAGTTGTCCTCATGTTATCCTAAAAGAGTCTCTTATATGGACACCACAGTTTCATTCCTGACTAACTCAAAAGGCTGTTTTGCAACCACAAGGAAATATTATGTATGAAAGCACCTTAAAAGCATCAAAATGTTCTATAAGATTTATTATTATGTAGTTGTTATATTTATTTTTCCTTTGTAAATATTAATACAGCACCTAAAAGGTAATTCAAAGCACAGTTTAATTTCTTGCTGTTAGATCTGTTGAGACAAGAGCCTTTTGCTTATGTGCAAATGTGGGTGATCTGGAAAAATCATTCTCTTACATGCCTTAAAAATGTTTCCATAAGGCAATGAGTAAAAGAAGCAGAAGCCAACAAGTTACACTTTTTTGGCACTACAGAATTGAGACACATTGCCTGTAGGTAGTCTTCATTCAGCTATTTCCCTTGCTCTCCATCCTGAGGGCTATAAATGAGTAATACCTCAGAAAGCTAGAGAGCTAACTCTTTCCTAAAGGCATCAGCTGTTTTAAGAAAGAAGACTCTAGTTAAGTCCAATATGACATGAAATACTGTGCATTGAAAATCTCTGTCTGAAGAATATCAGAAATGTCAATTTCTAGAAACTGGGGAAATCAACACACATTTTATTGTATTTGTATGCACAACATACAGAAAATGCTGTCTGAATGGAAAAATAAATTTAAGCCTCCAGTCCTAATATAAATAAGCCATTAGTTTGAATGACATATTGCTATAAAGAAAGGATCAATGAAGTTGTTTCTTTCTAATAGATAATGAAACCAGACATATACATATATTTTTGCCATCTAAAACTGTTTTTATTTACACATAAAATCTAATTCCACTTTTTAGAATTCTTAAATATTTCATTAGGTTCCAACAGAAACCTTGAGTCATACAAGTTAAAATTACTCATATAAAGTACACAATATAAATGAGATATAGAAGCAGTGATTCATCCAAAGCCAACAGAATTGGGGGAAAAAAATTGTTAAGTAGATCTTTGTGTAAATCAATTTTAAGCACCTTGAGTTGTTTTTAGTACAGTTTTAGATCCAGACAAATTGGTAAATATGTTTTAACTAAAAGGTACAAGGCAATTACTAATAGGTGGCTTGTCTGTCATTTGGAACTTTATTTTCTAGTGATGAGGATCTTGTTTTAAAACAAATGCTCAGAAATTCTTACAGAATTACATTGCAAGGAAAGGATGGTGACGGTTTAAGAGTTGTATCGAGAGGACATAATCTGTAGATGTACTGAAGTAAGTAAGCAGAGATCATATAGATGATGGTGCACTAAATTGAGTGTTTAGGGTTTAGTGTTGTTTCAAATGTTAGAAGTGAAACATTTACGATATTGACAGCATTTGATTGGTGGCCACCGGAGTGGATTGCTTGAAACAGTGTAGAGGTGAAAATCCAGTAGAATTGATAAGATCAAAAAGTCGGACACTTTGATGTAGGAGAGGTCTTTTAACTAGTCAAGTAATAACAGAGGGACACCACAGTAAAATACTAGTTTCTTTACTCTGTGACGTGTTTTTCCATTATTATCTTTTTTTATCTATAATTGGAAGCAATCCTCAAGCAAGACATTTAAAAGTTATCCCTACCTCTTCCTTTTCAATTAAATATCACAGCCCATTCATCTCAGATTTCAGTTACTTTACATCTTTAACCTTATTTTTTTTCTCTTCATCCCTTTTCCTCTGCCCTTGCTGATTTTAGGCCTATGTCATTCCTGTTAGACTAGTTTGAAAAATCATGTAACATCAACCTCATTTTCAATTCACATGAAAAAGTTGTTTGTAATCTTCCAAAATCCCTGTGTTTTCATTTTTCCCTTCATTTTCTATATTTACATGGATCCATGATAGTGCTATGGTTAACCACCTGACTGGTAACTGAAAGGCTAGCAGTTCTAACCCACCAGCTGTGTTGTGAGGGGGAAAAGACCTGCCAATCTGCTTCAATGCAAATTTCAGCATAGGAATCCCACTGGGGCAGTTCTACCATGTCCTCCTATATGGTGGCTTTGAATCAGAATGGACTTGATGACAAACAATAAGTAGCTATTCACTTCCTGGGTGACCTTCTGAAGGCTACAATATCATTGCAAAAATTTCTCTCTGCAACTTTTTCTTGTTCATATAATATCATTTCACTGGATATTCTAAGCTGGATATTTGGTGGTATAGTGGTCACAGCATTCAGCTGCTAAACAAAAGGTCAATGGTTCAAACCCACCAGCCACTTTATGGGAGAAATGTAAAATAATCTTCTTCATAAAGATTTAAACCCTATGGTGAAGTCCTACTCTCTCCTATAGGATCACTATGAGTGGGAATTGTCTTGATGACAGAGGAATGTGTGGTGTTATCTTTTCCCTTTCCTTTGTGTTTTTTTTTTTTTTTTTTTTTTTTGAGAGCTCCGGAGGGGTAGTGCTTAAGGCATTTGACTGTTAACCAGAAGGGTGGCGGTTCAAACCCACCAGCCACTCTCCACATGGAAGGTTGAGCAATCTACTTCCATAGTGATACTGCAGTGGAAACCCAAGGAGGGGTCGTTATGGGTTGGATTTGACTCCACAGCAATGGTTGTAGGTTTTTGTGTTTGTTTGTTTTAGCCTTTTAGGTGAAAGTTGCTGATTTTCCACTCTCCATTAAACTCAAGTCAAATTTAGTCACTACTTTTTTCAACAACCTGCTTTCATCTTTAAATGTTTTTTTTTTTTTTTTTCCTGTGAACTTAATGACATCACATGTGTCATTCTGTAACGCTCTTTCAGGAGCGACCCTGGGATGAGATTGAAGTTCCAGAAGTTGATTCTACAGTAGGTAGGTGAAAATTGGACTTTTGCATTTAGTTCTTTTGAGAAATTCAAGTTTATATGAACCCTCCTATTCTTTCCTTTCCTCCTTCACTAATGTCTTATTTCCTCCCTTCCTCCTTCCTCCCTTTCTCCCAGCATCACCCCTTCCATTTACATACTTTCTTTGCTTCTTTAATTTTCTTGCTTTCACTATTTTTCCTTTAGTTAGGATGAAGACAGGAAAGACTGAATATCTTCTGATTATCTCAAAAAAGTCATACCTTCTCATGTAAGTTGATAATTCATATATTTCCATGCCCATTAAACCAGGCAGATAGTTTCATATACTCTGTGATAGTTGGAGCTGTGTGTCAACTTGGGTGAACCACAATTTTGTGTGGTTTAAACAATTGTGATGTGGGTGGTTCCATGACGGGATCAGATGTATATGTTTTGACCAGCCAATCCATTGAAAGGGAGTTTCCTTAGGGGTAAACTCAAGTATATTTATGGACATCCTGGAAAAAGACACACTCTTCTGTGGATCAGGATTCTGTTGCACTACCTACAACTGTCCACAAGTGACCAATCCACCATTCAGCCTGGGGATCTTGGATTCATCATTCCTTGGAGGCACCAGCCAATATACTGCCTGCCAACCTTGAGCTTGTCAGCCCCTGCAGCTGCACGAGTCAGAGAAAGCCTCCAGCTTGATGGTTGATCCAAAAACATGGGATTTGCCAGCTTCTATAAGTGTGTGAGCCATGTTCCTAAGATAAATTTTTCTTACTTTCTATAAGCTTTACTGGTTTTTCTTCTCTAGAGAACTCAGTCTAACATATTTGGTACTAGGAATGTTTCTAGAGAGACAAAATCATAAGGATGGGCTTCCTAAATTGGTTCTCCAATTTGATTACTCATAAAGGCTCTAGTTACCCTGCCTCCATTAGTAAAGAGGGCCCTGCAAATCCATGGCTTGAGGTGGAAACATTGATATGCAAAATACCACCACCAATACATCAAGCAGTCTTCAGAAGTGAGGCTCTGAGTGATAGCATATTTGATACTTTTCTGCAATTTTGTCAGCATGAGGAGTATAAGGAAGCTGGTTGGTTGGTCCTACTTACACTAGACAAAGTGGTGAAAGTGCAAGATGAGCTGAGGGCTACTGAGTCACAGCTTAAGCACTATATAAAAGACATCAATGTTTCCAGCTCTGTTCTGAGAGAAAGCCTTATTTCTTCTTGTAACAGAGCTGATATTGCCGAAAACCAGAATCTTATTATGTGGGTGGCTGAGTTACAACACCGATTAAATTACCAACACAGAATGGTGTTTGTACTTAAAGTGAGGACATTGATTGGGAAAAAAATGGGATCATGAAACCTGGAATGGGGACATATAGCCAGATAGTCAGGAAGATCAGGATGTAGAGCCTGTAAATAATGTTGAATCCCTCCCATCTGAAAGGATTACTGTAAAACCATCATCCCCTCCATGTCAGTTTGATGGGATTAACCCAAATGTTCCAGCTGGATCATTGCCTGAGGTAAAGGCAATGGAAGACATTGCTGAATGTTCTCAGGAACTGCCCTAACCACCCATTGTTGCTGCTAGACCTATAACTAAAGTTAAGTCCAAGTGAGCCCCAAAAGGTGAAATAGAAAGTGTGACTGAGGAGGTGGTACACTACACTCGAAAAGACCTACTTGATTTTGCTAACATATACCTACAGAAACCTGGAGAATATGTATGTGAATGGCTACTGAGGGTGTGGGATAATGGTGCAAGGAATGTAACATTGGATCAGTCTGAGTTTATTGATTTAGGCCCACTAAGTATGGATTCTTCATTCAATGTTTCAGCTCAATAGGTTAGAAAAAGATCTAATAGTTTATTTGGTTCGCTTACTGAAAGCATGGATTATACAGTGGCCTACCTTAAGTCAAGTTGAAGTACCTGTCTTGGTATAATTTAGAAGAAGGTATTCAGAGGCTTATGGAAATTGGCCTGTTAGAATGAATTTATGAGATTAGACCCCTAGAGCCAGAAATGAAGCATCCAGAAGACACCACTTTCACCAGTATGGTAAGGAATAAATTTGTGAAGGGAGCTCCAGCATCCTTGAAGACTGCTGTGATTGTTATTTTATGAAAGCTGAATTTGACAGTGGGAACTGCCCTAATTGAACTAAGACACTTAAATACAATGGGACTGATTGGACCCCAAGGTAGTAGGTGCCAAAAGACAGCATTTAATTGACAAAGGCAAGGTGGGTGTGGTTACCATAGAGGACAGCAGAGTGGGAACAGTAATCAGGATATTATGACTCATGTGGAATTATGGCATTGTTTACTTGTGCATGGTGTTCCTAGTAGTGAAATATATGGCAAACCTACTAAATATTTACTTGATCTGTATAGACAGAACAATTCTAGGTCACATGAATAGCAGCCTAGATCAAATCGCCAAAATACAGACTCATGGCTTTTCAATCAATTTCCAGACTTAAGTTGGTTTGCAGACCTCCAACCCCTTGAATCAAGAGGACCCCAGGTCCCTTTGAGGAAGGACCCTACTACATTGCCAAAAATTTATGTCAATTTTTCTCCCAGCCTGCTCCAAAGGGATCTGAGGCCTTTTACAAGAGTGACTGTTCATTGGGGGGAAGTAAATAATCAGATTTTGGGGGGATTACTGGACACGGTCTCTGAACTGAAACTAATTCCAGGAGACCCAAAGTGTCATTGCGGCCCACCAGTCAGAGTGGGGGCATATGGAGGTCAATTTATTGATGGAGTCTTAGCTCAGGTTCATCTCACATTGGGTTCAATGGGTCCCTGAACCCATCTTGTAGTGGTATCCCCAGTTCCAGAATGCATAATTGGAGCATATATACTGAACAATTGTCAGAATACCCACATTGGGTCCCTGACATGTGGAGTAAGGGCTATTATGGTAGGAAAAGCCAAGTGGAAGCCATTAGAACTGCCTCTACCCAGAAAAATAGTAAATCAAAAGAAATACCACATCCTTGGAAGGGTTACAGAGATTACTGTCACCATCAAGGATTTGATGCAGGGATGGTGATTACCACCATATCCTCATTTAATTTGCTTATTTGGCCTATGCAAAGAACAGATGGATCTTGGAGAATGACAGTACATTATAGTAAACTTAATCAGGTAGTGACTTCAATTGCAGCTGCTGTTCCTGATGTGGTTTCATTGCTTAAGTAAATTAGTACTTCTCCTGGTACTTGGTATGCAACTATTGATCTGGCCAGTACTTTTTTTTTTTTTTTTTTCTATATACCAATTTCAAAGGACCGTCAGAAGCAGTTTGCCTTCAGCTGGCAAGGCCAACAGTATACTTTCACAGTGCTTCCTCAAGAGTATATCAACTCCTCAGCACTATGTTATAATTTGTAGGGATCCTGATCACCTTTCCCTTTGACAAGACATCACACTGGTCCATTATATTGAGGACATTATACTGATTAGACCTAGTAAGGAAGAAGTATTGATGACTCTAGGGTTATTGGTGAGACATATGCATGCTAGAGGTTGGGAAATTAACCCAACAAAAATTCTGGCACCTTCCACCTCAGTGAAATTTCTAGGGGTCCAATAGTGTGGGGCATGTCAAGATATTCCTACTAAAGTGAAGGATAAGTCATTGTATCTGACTTCCCCCACAACTAAAAAGGAGGTACAACATCTGGTGGGCCTCTTTGGATTTTGGAGGCAACATATCCCTCATTTGGGTGTATTGCTGTGGCCTTTTTATCAAGTGACTCAGATAGCTTCTAATTTTGAATAAGGCTCACAACAACAGAAGGCTCTGCAACTGGTTCAGGCTACTGTGCAAGCTGCTCTGCACGTGGGCCATATGATCTGGCTGAATCAATGTTGCCTGAAGTGTCTGTAGTAGATAGAGATACTATTTGGAGTATTTGGCAGATCCCTATTGGTGAATCACAATGCAGACCCTTGGGATTTTGGAGCAAAGCCCTGCCATCCTCTGCAGAAAACTACTCTCCTTTGAGAAACAGCTTTTAGCTTGTTAGTGGGCTTTAGTACAGACTGAGCACCTAAACATGGGCCACCAAGTCACCATGAGGCCTGAACTGATCATCATGAATTGGGTGTTGTCTGACCCACAGAGTCATAAATTTGGGTGTGCACAGCAGCAATCCATCATTAAATGGAAGTGGTTTATCAGAGATCAGGTTCCAGCAGTACCTGAAGACACAAGTAAGTTGCAAGTGGAAGTAGCCCAAATGCCTATCATCTCCACTTCAGTCACATTACCTTCCCTCTCACAGTCTGCACCTATGGCCTCATAGGGAGTTCCTTATGATCTGTTGACTGAGGAAGAGAAAACTTGTGCCTGGTTTACAGATGGTTCTTTGTGATATGAAGGCACCACTTGACAGTGGACAGCAGCAGCACTGCAGCACCTTTCTGGGACTTCCTTGAAGGACAGTGGTGAAGGGAAATCCTCCCATTGGGCAGAACTCTGAGCCACACATATAGCTGTTCACTTTGCATAGAATACAAAATGGCCAGATGTGTGATTATATATGGATTCATGGGCTGTGGCTAATGGCTTGGCTGAATGATCTGGAACTTGGAAGTAGTGTGATTGGAAAATTGGTGACAAGGATGTATGGGAAAGAGGTATGTGGATAGATCTTTCTGACTGGGCCAAAGGAGTAAAGATATTTATGTCTCATGTGAATGTCCATCGAAAAGTCACTTCGGCAGAGGAGGATTTTAACAATCAGGTGGATAGGATGACACATTTAATGGAATCCAGCCATCCCTTTTCCTCAGCTACTTCTCTCATTGCTCAATGGGCTCATGAACAAAGTAGCCATGGTGACAGGGATGGAGGTTATGCATGGGCTCAGAAACATGGACTCCCACTTACCAAGGCTGATTTGGCTACCACCACTGCTGTGTACCCTAACTGCCAGCAGCAGAGACCAACATTGAGTCCCTAATATGAAACCATTCATTGGGATGATCAGCCAGCAACCTGGTGGCATGTTGATTACATTGGGCCACTTCCATCATGGAAAGGACAGTGTTTTGTTTTTACTGGAATAGATACTTATCTGGATACAGATTCACCTTCTTCATTGCACACAATGCTTCTGCAATAATTATCATCCTTGGACTTACAGAATGCCTTGTCCACTGTCATGGTATCCCACACAGCATTGCTTCAGATCAAGGAACTTACTTCATAGCAAACGAAGTATGGAAATTGGCCTTTGCTCATGGAATTCACTGGTCTTACCATGTTCCCCATCATCCTTGAAGCAGCTGGCTACATAGAATGATAGAATGACCTATTGAAAACACAATTACAGTGCTATTTAGGTGGCAATACCTTGAAGGGTTAGGACAATATTCCCCAGGAGGTTGTATATGCTCTAAACCAGTGCCCAATATATGGTTCTGTTTCTCCAATAGCCAGGATTCATGGGTCCAGAAAACAAGGGGTGGAAACGGGAGTGGTACCACTCACTATTACCCCAGTAACACACTCAAATTTTTTAAATTCTTATTTGCTACCCTATGCTCTTTAGGTCTGGAGATCTTAATCCCAAAGTGAGGAACACTCCCAGCTGGAGACACAATACTGATTGCATTGAACTAGAAATTAAGAATGACACCCAGCCATTTTGGCTTCCTCATGCCTCTGGATCAGCAGACAAAGAAGGACATTACTATACTGTCTGATGTGATAGATCCTGACTACCAAGGAAAAATCGGATTGACATTACATAATGGAGGTAAAGAAGAATATGTCTGGAATACAGGAGATTCTTTAGGACATCTCAGAACTACCATGCCATGTGATTAAAGTCAATCAAAAATTACAGCAACCCAATTTTTATATGACTACTAATGGCCCAGACCCTTCAGGAATGAAAGTTTGAGTCACCCCAATGGTCAAAGAATCACTGAGAACCAAAGTTGAGGTTCTTGCTGAGGTCAAGGGATATACAGAATGGGTGGTGGAAGAAGGTAGTTCTGAATATCAGCTATGACCACATGACCAGTTGCAGAAATGAAGACTGTGATTGTTATATTTTTTCATTGTATATATGCAACAAATATTTTTGTTTCCTTCTGTTATGAACTGTGAAATGTAAATAAGGTTAATGTGTTTTGGTTGTGCATGTGTTAGCATATCATGTTAGGCACAAATATGACTTTATAACTGTCCTTATTTAGAGATTATATATGATTAAGAAGATGTGTACAACTGCCACGTTGACAAGGGGTGGTCTGTGAAAGTCGGAGCTGTGTGTCAACTTAGTTGGAACACAATTCTGTGTGGTTTAAGCAATTGTGATTTGGGTTGTTCCCATGATGAGATCAGATTTATATGTTTTGAACAGCCAATCCATGGAAAGGGACTTTCCCTAGGGGTGTGGCCTGCTTCTGGTATATTTATGGACATCTTGGGAAAAGAGACATTCTCTTGTGGATTGGGATTGTGTTGTGCTGCCTACAACTGTCTGTGAGTGAGCAATCTACCACTCAGCCTAGAGATTTTGGATTCGTCATTCATTAGAGTCAACAGCCAGTGTACGGCCTGCTAACCTTGAGCTTGTCAGCCCCTGCAGCTGCATGTGTCAGGAAAAGCCTCCCTTTTGATGTTTGATCCAAGAACTTGGGACTTGCCAGCATCTATAAGTGTGTGAGACATTTTTCTAAGATAAATCTCTCTCTCTCTCTGTCTCTCTAAGCTTCATTGGTTTTGCTACTCTAGAGAACCCAGTCTAACACATCCTTCAAATCTAGTGGCCTGAAGATGTTCAGAGCCTTTCCAACATTTCTCCCATTTGTTGATGTTCACATATTATTGTGTCTCCCCTGTCTCCTGGGCTACTGATTTGTACCATTGTCTATTCTCACACATATTTAAAATTAAGCACATTTTTGAGTTAAAGGAGAAAAAAAAAGTCTCGCATAATGCTTTTTCAGCAGAGTAGAATTCACTGGGATTGCAGTCAAGAAATATTTGCTTTTGGAGGGTAAAGGATAGAGCACTTACTATTGTGACAGCAATATATTTTTTCAAATAGAACAGAAGGTTTCACTGTTCTTACAATAACCTTTATTCTTCCCAAATTAGGGGAATCACACTCTCATTCCTGCTCTGCTCTGTCTTCTTTCTACTTTTTTATTCCCACTCATTTCCATTTCCAACTTACATTCTTTGCTTTTCTTCAATATTTTCCTCTTTTGAGACCTTTCACTTCCATTGGTTCTCTCTCATGATCTGAACAAATGTAATATTCGTTCTTTTCTATTTCATGCATATAGTCAGCTTCCTCCATCTCTGAAGTCTAGGTATTTATCAGCTTCCATTCTCACATGGTTTTTGAAGGTATTTTTCCAACCAGGAGCAGTTAAAAGGGCACCAGTAGAGGTGTGACTAAATTTGATTTTTTTTTTTTTTTTTCATTCCCTGAATGCTTTTTGCCTTTCAAACACAAATGTTACAACAGGATGCTCCCTGTGTTTCTTCTCTTAGTTGAACAATTATTGTTCAGAATCCTGATACTGGCTTGTTCATTCAGGAATCAGCACTTACTGAGAAAATTTATGTATAGCTCTCTGCTTGGTACCAGGGATGTTAAAATAAATAAGATATTTTATGGACTCCAAAACTTACAAAAATTCTGGGAAACATTTTTATACAGCTTACATTTACAAATCTAAGTTGGTGTAGTGCCTAAAGCAATTGACTACTATCCAGAAGGCTGATGGTTGAAACCCACCAGTCATTCCTCAGAAGGAAGATTGGGTAATCTACTTCTGTGGAAATATCACCTCAGAAACCCAAAGAGGGGTAACTCTGAGTTGGAAATGACATGATGGCAATGAGTGAAGTATAAAATTGAATTTTAATTAATAAAAAGAAAATCACAACAAATTAAAAATTTTAAAAATCTGACAAAGGCACTAGCAATACAAAATCTATTTATCTATATATCTGTATACATATATGTAGAAGCTCTGGTAGCATAGTACCTAAGGCACTTGACTGCTAATGTGAAAGCTGGATGTTCAAACCCACCAGCCACTCCTCAAAAGGAAGGTTGGGCAATCTACTTCCATAGTGATACCACCTCGGAAACCCAAGGATGTGTCACTATGAGTTGGGTCCGACTCGAAGGCACATAACAGCTATATATATATATGTGTGTGTGTGTGCATGTGTGTTAACATCCTGAAATGGCTTTAAAATTCATTCTCCAGTATTAGTTTTGGCTACAGAATCACTTCTTCATATATCAAGAAATTTGTACTGATTTTTACATGGAAAAAAAAAAAAATCACAAGTTTATTTATTTATTTATTTATGGTTGTTCAGAGAAGTATCTTTCTCTTTCACAAGTCATTATTAGTAATGCCATGAGCATTTTTAGAATTCTTGTCAATACAGAGAATATGTCCATCAAGCTTCATTCATAGATATGCTCTGAGATTTGGGAGAATTTCAACTTTTCTTCCAGTGACTTATTTAAATAATCTTTGGATTGGTATCATCCATAAACAACTTTGATGTTTATGTCTAAAATTATAGTGGGATCTGATGCACTTTATGTTGCCTTCAATGTCTAGGTTTATCTCTGTTTACCTCAGTATTTGGTGTCAGTATCTCCTTAGCTGAATGCCCACAACGTCAGCATCCGCACCATCCGACAAGATGACAAGTATAATGAGAGGGTCACTCAGCTGAGAGGCAAGTCTTAACTGATTCTGTTTAAAATATTATGTTTGATCAAATTTTACAGCAACTGATGGACAAATGTACACATTGCTATGGTTCCTTGTAACAGGACTCAGGCAATTGTGGGATATTACAACTTAAGCTTCTTTAGCTTTCTGGCAACTTGATAGTTCTTCTGGTTTTGTTTTTAAGACCCTTTCAGACTGAGACCCTTTTAGACCCTATGACACATGGTTTATAAAATGAAATTGAAATGCAGATTCTTTTTTATGATTTCCTTTCTTGAAGATAGTAGTTTGCTGAATAGTTTACTCTATTTTGTATTTCATTCCCTTTATCAATATACAGTAGTTTCCCTGGAATGGACATATCTGCATCTAGGTAGTGGAAACAATGTAGCCTTTTATTTACTTTTTATTTTCATTTTTATTGTGATGAAAACTTACACAAGACATTCATAAACATAACAACTTCCACATTTACTATTCAAGGACACTGATACATTTTTCATGTTGTGCCACCATTATTACTATCATTTTATAAAATATTTTATTACCATTAGCATAAAATCAATGCCCTGCAAATAAAAGCATCCCCTTTTCCCCTCCCTCCAACGCCTGGTAACAATCGGTAATCTTTTTGTTATATATATGTATTTGTTGTTATGTTTCGTCGAGTCGGCCCCGACTCATAGCGACCCCTCCTTGGGTTTCCGAGGCAGTATCACTACGGAAGTAGGATAGCCCAACCTTCATTCCAAGGAGTGGCTGGTGGGTTTGAACCGCCAGCCTTCTGGTTAGCAGTCAAGTGCTTTAGCCACTATGCTACCAGAGCTTATATATATGTTTTGTTTTTTCTTCTTCAACCTACCTAGACATTCTATCCCTCCCTTCCCATCTCTGGTAACCAACAAAAAAAGTTCCCTTCCATGTACAAACCTTCCCTAAACTTTTTACAATACTAGACTGATATGATATTCGGCCTTCTGTGATTGTCTTATTTCACTCAGCATAAAATCCTCCAAGTTCATTCATGTTATGTGGTATTTAGTATTCCATTGTGTGTATGTACAACACTTTGACTAGCCATTCCTCCACTGATGGACGCTTAGGTTGTTTCCATGTTTTTGCTATTGTGAATAGAGCTGTGACGAACATGATTGCGCATGGATCTATTCGTTTCCTGTCATTTTTTTTTTTTTTTTTTGTAAAATGAGAAAACTTGAAATTATTTCGCATATCAAATCTAAAACTGAAATTGGACTAAATAAATTATAAAGTCAATGTAAAATAAGAAACTTACTTCCAAAATAAAAATGAAAGAAAGAAAACAAATAGTTACCCTTTCAAGGAAAGGGCATGCAGGCTCTGGTCTGGAGCTCAGAGCAGCCTAGGCTGATGCTGGTGGAGGTGCTGAGGCTGGCTCTGCCTCTAGGTTCTGGAGAGGAGGCTTCCTGTGCATCTGAAGCAAGAGCAGGCTCTCCTTCAGGAGATCTGGAGTACCTGGGGTGAGACCCAGGCTCTGCTGTGGATGCTGGAGCTGGCTCACTCACAGGAGATGGTACTACAGCTGGTTCTGGAGGTGGGGCTAGACTTTGAACTGGTTGGAGAATTTCCACAGGATGTGGCACAGGACCCAGGGCTGGAACAGATTTTGCAGCCTCAGGCTCTGTATCCATGGGCTGTGGGTACTTAAACTGAGCAAGGAGCAGATGGGCTCTGCACTCAAGTTTCAACCCTGGCATATTCAGCTGAGCATAGGCCATCAGAACCTTGGGGGGCAACAGGTCTGGAGGCTGATGAAAATGCTCCAGGTACTTTTCCAGCCAGGTGCCCAGGATGAAGGTCATGGCATCATTGAGCTTGTCATGGGATCTGCCATCCATGTCACAATGGAGTAGGATGCATTCATACCTTAGGGAGAGCATGTCTAGAACCTGCTGGGTGGTGGCAAAGACTCCATAGGTTCCAAGAAAGGTACAGATGTAGGAGATGCCACCATCCTGAAAAGTGGCCACCAGGTGTTTCTCCATCCTTGCCAATGAGCCTGCCTTGACATTCTGCACTGAGCAGGTCTCATCTGGATCAACAGCTGACGCACTGTCATCCCCAAGCCTTTGCTGTCCCTTCCTGACCTCTCTCATGGGAGAAGGAATACACAATGTCATCTCCCTGATCTTTATCCATCTCCTGTGGGGAGCCCTCAAAGTTTTGTTTTTGTCAAATGGCTTCCAGAGTCTTCAGGTGTGAAGGTTAAGCGATCTTCTGAAACTACTTGAAAGGGTCCAACTCCTGGTATTCCGAGCTTTAAGAAGATAGAACTAGGCTCAAACCTGGCTCCTCTCTTCTCAGAAGCTTGAGTCTATGAACAAGTCACTATGCCTCTCAAACTGTCACCTGAACAGTGGGGAGAAGTCTAGGATCTAATGCTTACTGATTTCTGGAGGAGTAAGTAAAATGGTGCTGTTGTTGGATACTGTTGAGTTGATTATAACTCATAGCAACCATCTATGCTGAGTAGAACTGTCCCACTGGGATATATAGACTGTAATTGTTATTTTTTAATTTATTTTTTTTCTTTTATGTATTTATTTTGCAGTCTTTTCTCCCCTCCCATTCCACCTCTGGTAACGTACAAAGAAATTTCCCTTCCATTTATAAACATTTCCCTGACTTTTTACAATAATGAATTAATACTTTATTTTCCTTCTCTGATTGACTTATTTCACTCAGCATAATGTTCTAAGTTCATTCATGTTATGTGGTGTTTTACAGATTCTACATTATTCTTTAGTGTTGCATAGTATTCCATTGTGTGTTTGTACCATAATTTGGTTATCCATTCTTCTGTTGATGGACACCTAGGTTATTTCCATCTTTTTGCTATTGTAAATATTTCTGCAATGAACATGGGTGTGCATATGTCTGTTCTTATCCTGGCTCTCATTTCTTTAGGATATGTACCTAGTAGTGGGATTGCTGAATCAAATAGTATTTCTTTTTCGAACTTTTTAAGGAATCACCATTCTGCTTTCCACAGTGGTTGTATCATTTTGCAGTCCCATCAGCAGTGTATGAGAGTCCCAATCTCTCCACATTCTCACCAGCATTTGTTATTTTCTGTCTTGTTGAACTTTGCTATTAGTGGTGGGGCAAGATTGTGTCTCATTGTTGTTTAGATTTGAATCTCTCTAATAGCTAATGATCATGAACATTTTTTCATGTGTTTATTGGCCACCTGAATATCCTTTTTGGTGAAGTGTCTATTCATGTGTTCTGCCTATTTTTAATTGGATTATTTGTCTTTTTTTGTTGAGGTGCTAGAGTTTTAGAGATAATTTCCTTGTCAGATATGTCATTGTCAATTTTTTTTTTCTTCAATATGTAGGTTTTCTTTTGATTCTTTTGGAGAAGTCTTTTGAAGCATATAAAAATTTAATTTTTAGAAGATCAAATTCATCTAGTTTCTCTTCTGCTGTTTGGGCATTATAAGTTATTCTTGATAGTCTATTTATGCCATATATTAGGGCCCCTAAGTTTGCCCTAAGTTTTTCCTTGAGGAACTTTATGGTTTTAAGCTTCACATTTAAGTCTTTGATCCATCTGGAGTCAGTTATTGTGTGTGGTTTGAGGTATAGATCTTGTTTCATTTTTCTGCAAATAGATATCCAGTTTTTCCAGCACCATTTGTTAAACAGACCATCTCCCCCATTTAATGGATTTCAACCTTTTGTCAAAGATCAGCTGACCATAGGTCGATGGATGTATTTCTGGGTTCTCAATTCTGTTCCACTGGTCTATGTGTCTGTCATACCAGTACCAGGCAGTTTTGACTATTGTGACTTTATAGTAGATTTTGAGATCTGGGAGCTTGAGACTTCCTACTTTGTTATTTTTCTTCAATAGTGCTTTGTTTATCAAAGGTCTCTTTCCTTTCCATGTAAAATTAGTGATTGTTTTTTCCTTATTCTTAAAGAATGTTGACGGGATCTAGATTAGGATTGCATTAAATGTGTAGGTTACTCTGAGTAGTATTGACATTTTCACAATGTTCAATCTTTCTATCCATGAGCATGTCATGTTCTTCCATTTATGTAGATTTCTTGAAGTAGTGTTTTGTAATTGTTTTTGTACAGGTTTTTGTGTGTCTAGAGAGATTTATTCCCAAATATGTTAATATTGGGTAGGTATTTTAAATGGTACTGATTTCTTTACTTCCTTTTCAGCAATTTATTTGCTGGTGTAGAGGAATCCAAGTGATTTTTGTATGTTGATCTTGCATGCTACCACTATGCTAAATCTCTCAAAGCGTTCCAGTAAATTTTTTTTTGTTGTTGAGTCCCTTGAGTTTTCTATGTATAGGATCATATCATCTGCAAATTGGGATCATTTTACTTCTTCCTTACCAATTTGGATGCCTGTGATTTCCCTTTCTTGCTTTATTTCCCTGGCTAAGTGTTCCAATGCAATGTTTAATAGAATTGGTGATAGAGGGCATCCTTGTCTGGTTCCTGTTCACAGGGGGAATGGTTTCAGTCTCTCTCCATTGAAAATAATGTTAGCTGTTGGCCCTTTATTTTGTTGAGGAATTTTCCTTGAGATTTTTTTTTTTTTTTTAAACAGCAATGGATATTGGATTTTATCAAACGCCAATTCTGCGTTGATTGATAGGACCATGTTGTTCTTTCTCTTTGTTTTATTTATGTGATAGATGGCACCGATTGTTTTTCTAATGTTGAAACTTGCTTGCATAACTGGCATGAATATCCCTTTTGGTCATAATGTATCATTTATTTATTTATTTATTTATTTGGATATGCTATTGGAGTCTATTGGCTAGTATTTCTTGAAGACTTTTACATCCATTTTCATGAGGGATATTGGTCTGTAGTTTTCTTTTTCAATGCTATCTTTGCCTGGTTTTGGTATCAAGGTCATGCTTGCTGCATACAACGAATTAGAGAGGATTCCATCCTTTTCTATGTTCTGGGATAGTTTGAGTAAGATTGGTGTCAGGTTTTTTCTGAACCTTTGGTCGAATACTTCCAGTGAAACCACCTGGGCCAGAGCTTTTTTTTCCAGTGGTCATTTTTTTTATGACCTGTTAAATTTCTTCTTTTTCTATGGTCTCTTCAAATTTTCCACCTCAGTCTGTTTTAGTTTAAGTCCTCTCACTTCTTTAGGATATATACCTAGTAATGAGATTGCTCAATGAAATTATATTTCTATTTCCAACTTTTTTTAAAATCACCACACTGATTTCCACAGTGGTTGTATCATTTTACAGTCCCACCAGCAGTGTTTCATAGTCTCTGTCTCTCCACATCCTCACCAACACTTGTTATTTTTCTTCTTGTTGAACTTTGCTGTCAATACTGGGGTGAGATGGTATCTCATTGTTTTGATTTCCATCTCTCTGATGGCTAATTATTACAAATATTTCTTTATGTGCTTGTTGGCTGCATCAATATCTTCTTTGGTGAAGTCTCTGTTCATGTCTTCTGCCCATTTTTTTTAATTTGATTGTTTATCATTTTAATGTTGTAGTGTTGTAGCTTTCTACAAATTTTAGAGATAAGTCCTTTGTCAGATATGTCATTGATGAATATTTTTTCTCAGTCTCTAGGTTCTCTTTTTACTCTCTTGTAGAAGTCTTTTGATGGGCATAAGAATTTAATTTTTGGAAAGTTCCAGTCATCCAGTTTATCTTCAGGTTTTTGTGCATTTTGGGTTATGCTTGATAATTTATTTATGCCATAAATCAGGGCCTTCAAGTTTGCCCCTCATTTTTCTTTGTTGAACTTTAGAAATTTAGGTTTCACATTTAAGTCTTTGATCCATTTGGAGTTAGTTGTCATGTGTGGTGTGAGGTATGGATCTTGTTTAATTTTACTGCATATGGATATCCAATTTTACCAACACAATTTGTTAAAAAGACTGTTTTTTTTTTTCCTTTTAATGGATTTTGGCTTTTTGTCAAAGATCAGCTGACCATTGGTGGATGGATATATTTCTAGGTTCTCAATTCTGTACCACTTGTCTATGTGTCTGCTGTTGCATCAAACCTGGCTATTTTGACTACTGTATCTGTATAGTAGGATTTAAGGTCTAGGAGTGTGACATCTCCCACTTCTTCTTCTTCAGTAGTGCATTACTTATCTGAGGTCTCTTTCCTTTCCTTATAAAATTAGTGTATATACATATATTTTTTTTTTTTCCTATCTGTTTGAAGTATGTTGATGGGATCTGGATCAGGATTGCATTGAATGAATAGATTGATTTCTGTCGTATTGACATTTTCATAGTGTTCCATCATCCTGTCCATGAGTATGGTATGGTCTTCCATGTATGTAGTTTTCTTATAGTTTCTTGAAGTAGATTTGTAGTTTTCTTTGTATAGGTCTTTTGTGTTCCTGGTAAAATTTATTCCTAAGTATCTTATCTTTTTGGTTGTTGTTGTTGTTGTTATGTGCCGTCGAGTCAGCCCTGACTCATAGCGACCCCTCCTTGGGTTTCCGAGGCAGTATCACTAC
>NW_006922285.1:701025-702298 GCF_000298275.1 Orycteropus afer afer
ATTTTTTTTTTTTTTTTAATTTCTTCTATTATCCAGGCATTTTTGAGGAGAGTGCTATTCAGTTTCCATGCATTTGCCATTTTTCTGTTGGTCTTCCTAGTATTGATTTCTAATTTTATAACATTGTGCTCTGAGAAGATGCTTTGCAGTATTTCAATGTTTTAAAATTTATTGAGGCTTACTTTGTGGCCTAACACATGGTCTATACTGGAGAATGTTTCATGTTTGCTGGAAAAGAATGCATATTATGCAGTTGTTGAGTGAAGTTCTCTATAGATATCTATAAGGTCAAGTTGGTTGATAGTATTTAGTTCTTCTGAATCTTTGTTGAGTTTCCCATTGTTCTATCTCTTATTGAAAGTGGTATATTTGTCTCCTACTATGACTGAGGAGTCATCTGTTTATCTTTTCATTTCTGTTAAAATCTGATTTATGTATTTTGAGTCTCTTTCATTGGGTGAATAAATATTTATTATGTTTATGTCCTCTTGTTCAGTTGATCTTTTAATCATAACATAATGTCCTTCCTTGTCTCTCATGGTTGTTTTTATCTTAAATCCTATTTTTTCAGAAATTAATATTGTCCCTCCTGCCCTGTTTTGGTTGCATTTGCTTGGTATGTCTTTTTCCAACCCTTGATCTTTACTCTATTTTTGTTTTTGTGTGTAAGGTTTATCTCTTGTAGACAGCATATTCATGGGTCATGTTTTCTTATCCAGTCTGCACTCGAAATTTTGAATGGTATTTACATTCGGTGTAATTTACATTCATTACATTTACAAACATGCATTTATATAGTGTTGTTATTGATTTCTGTGTTCCATGTAATTTCTGTACTGGGCTCATTTTGTTTATGAATTATTCTATCCTTTCATTATCTCATTTTTTTGCCATTGTTTTAGGATTTGCTAAATATTTGGCTGTCTTCTTTTTAATTTTGATCTGAAACTTTATTATTTTTCTTTGAAGTTACCCAGTGATTTATTATTTTCTTCACAAGTTTAAAAAAGTCTTCTATCTCATGATTGTCTTGATTTCCTCACCATTTAGAAGTTCTGTAGCTACACTGTTTATTCTGTTTTTTATTTGTAGTTGTCATCATTTACCAATTGATTTCTCTGGTTCCCTGTTTTCAGTCTTGTAAGCTTATTTTACTTTGAATACTTCTATAGCTGAGTTTGCAACTAGGTTATCTCATTGTGTTAGACTCAGTTCTCTAGAGAAACAAAAACAGTAAAGCTTATTTATATATAAGTATGTTGTTGTTGTTGTT
>NW_006922285.1:702398-703331 GCF_000298275.1 Orycteropus afer afer
CCAACCTTCCTTCCGAGGAGTGGCTGGTGGGTTTGAACCGCCAGCCTTCTGGTTAGCAGTCAAGTGCCTTAGCCACTATGCTACCAGAGCTATTGTAAATGGTATTAATTCCATTATTTCCTTTTCAGTATTCTCTTTGCTGGTGCAGAGAAATCCAACTGATATTTTTGTAGGTTAATCTTATATCATGCAACAATGTTAAACCATTCAAGAAGCTCCAATAAGTGTCTTGCTGAATCTCTTGGATATTCTATATAAAGGATCATATCATCTGCAAATGGGGATAGTTTTACTTCTTCCTTTCTAATTCAGGCATCTTTGATTTCGCTTTCTTGTCTTATTGCCCTGGCTAAAACTTCTAATACTATTTTGAATTGTAGTAGAGGTGGAAAGTATTCTTGTCTGATTCCTGTTCACAAGAGGACTTGTTTCTGTCTCTCTCCATTGAGAACAATGATGGATATTGGTTTTGTATGTATGCCTTTTATTATATTGAGGAATTTACCTTCTATTCACATTTTTCCAAGAGTTTTTATCAGGAAAGGGTGTTATATTTTATCAAATGCCTTTTCTGCATTTATTGATATAATCATGCAATTATTTCCCTTATTTTACTTATATGATGGATTGCATTGATTGTTTTTCTAATGTTGAACCACCTTTGCATACCTGGTATGAATCTGACTTGATTCTGATGTATCATAATTTTTACATGGTTTTGGAGTCTGTTGGCTAGAATTTTGTTGAAATTTTTTGCATCTATATTCATGAGGAATAATGGGCTGTAGTTTTCCTTTTTAATAGACAATTTTTGCCTGGTTTTGATATCAGGGTTATGCTTGCTTCCTGAAATGAATTTGAGAGGATTCCATCATTTTCTATGTTCTGGAAGACTTTAAGATTGATGTCAACACTTCTCTGGAAGATTGGCAG
>NW_006922285.1:705310-716745 GCF_000298275.1 Orycteropus afer afer
TTATGTATAATATAGAAATTTATCTTAGGAAAATGGCTCACATGCTTATAGAATCTGGCAAGTCCAAAGTTCCTGGATCAAAAGTCAAGCTGGAGGCTTTTCCACATCAAGTTGGAGGCTTTTCCAACTCTTGCAACTGCAGGGGTTATGGAGCTCAAAGCTGGCAGGCAGTACACCGGGTGTTGACTCCAACAAATGACGAATCCTAGATCTCCAGGCCGAATGGTGGACTGTTCAGTCACGGGCAGTTGTAGGCAGCACAACAGAATCCTGATCCACAGAAGAATGTCTCTTTTCCAAGGATGTCCTTGGATATACTGGAAGCAGGCCACACCCCTAGGGAAATGCTCTTTCACCAGATTGCCTGTTCAAAACATAATCATCTGATCTCATCATGGGAATAACCACATCACAACAGCTTAAACCACACAGAATTGTGGTCAAGCCAAGTTGACACACAGCTCCAACTATCACACTCATCATGTGTGTTAATCATTGGTTGTTGTTTGCTCTTGTTGTTACTCTCTTCCTTTAACATCTCTTGTAAGCTTAGTCTGGATTTAACAAGTTCCCTTAATTTCTGTTTATCTGAAAGGACCTAATTTCACCATCATATTTGAGGGACAATTTTGCTGCATATAAAATTCTTTGTTGGAAATTTTTCTATTTCAATATTTTATAACTATCACCCCATTGCTTTCTCACTTGAATGGTTTCTACTGATAAATCAGAGTTTAGTCTTACTGGTTGTCCTTTGTAGGTAAATATTCATTTCTCCCATCTTGTTTTCAGGTTTCTTTCTTTGTCTTTGGTTTTGGTGAGTTTAACTTGATATGTTTTGGGGATTTTCCTTTGGAGTTTGTTCTATTGGTGTTCAGATATCTTGAATGATATATTCTCCTCTTTTAACATATTAGGGAAAATCTCTTCCTACAAATCTTCAACAATTGTCTCTGTGGTTTTACTTCTCTCTTCCTGTTCTGGAATTCTGTTTGCATGTAGGTTACTTCTATTTATAGTATGAACCTTAGGCTTTCTTCATTTAGTTTTCTTCTTTGTTCTGATTGAGCCCTTAACAAAGTAATATTAAGATATTTGTCTTCAATCTCATTAATTATGTCTTCTGTTGATTTAATTCTACTGCTTTGGTCATTCAATGTCATATCAATTTCTGAAATCTCAGTATAAATCTGGATTTCTACTTGTTTTTGTATCATTTCTAAGTTTTTGTTTATTTTGTCAATTTGTTACTTTATTGTTTTGCTTTATTGTTCTAGAGATTTATCTGTTTTCCTTCATCTTATCAGTGCTTTCCTTGATCTGTCTCTCAATCCATTGAAGGCATCCAAATATAATTATTTTGAATTCCTTATAATGGAGTTCCAATACTCCTTCCTCACAGAAGTTTTCTGAGTTTGTACCCTGGTCCCTTGTTTGTACTATTTTATGTTGCTTCTTGTTTGCTCTGGGATGGTCAATTATGTCCAAGACATTCTGATGCTGTTGCATTTACGTTTAATTTGTGATTGTATGTTGTTGTTGTTTTTCCTTTATTATGTTTTGATATATCTGTGTGATGGTACTGTGCTCTTGTATTTGCTAGTGGTTAGTACTTAGGCACTCACCATTAAGTGCTTACCCCTGTTTCCTGGTGGATGTTATAGAGAAAGAGAATGTGTGCACAAATCTCCCTTACCTGTTCATAAAAACCAGTTGAGGGTGAATTGAGATGTTATTGTCCCCTATCCATCATCGGTCAGTTGATACAAACCAAATGGTGGCCCTCTTTCAGTGGGCAGAGCTGTAATAGATATAGGTAAGGTTAGGTTGTATAGGGATGATTGCTATCTCCCTGCCAGTTAGACAAACAAATATTTAAAAAAAAAAAACACCAAAAATTAAAAATAAAAACAAGAGAACAGAAAACTCAAACTATGTAAACAAGCAGGAACAATTGTAATAAAGAAATTAAATAAAAGAAAACAATAAATGAGAAGAATAATTTTAAAAATATATTTTAAAAAAGACAAAAGAAAGGTAATTAGAAAAACAGCACAATGTGTAAGGAGCAAGGAATGAGAGAAAAGAGCAAGAGTAAAAGAATAGTAAGGAAAAAATGGGAAAACTGCAAAAGAGAAAACAAGGAGTAGAAAGAACCACAAGAAAGCAAAAAAGAAGGAAACCATGTAAAAGGAAAGGGGGAAAAAAGAAAGAATAAATAAAACCAAAGAAGGGAAAGAGAAGTAAATAAATAAAAAAGGAAGAAAGGAGGAAAATAAAAATAATAATTTTAAAACAAACAAATAAAACAAAACTGTGGGGGACAGGACACAGCAACTAGGTTCCATCAGTGCACAGACCTGGATTGAATTACTGTTGGTCAAGAGGTGAGTGGAGATGGGGGATGTTCAAACCTCTATTCACCAAGAGGGTGTGGGGTATAAAAGTAAGAATGGGAATATTGTACCTTTCTAATCATCACCCTACAGTGAGGTTGTCTGTGCTGTCCTTGGCAAGTAGATCCTACTCTTAGGTTGTTGTCCAAGTCAGAACAGCACTTGCATATATTCAAAATTGTTGTGCCACTTGCAAATATTGAAAATGCCTGTACCCACAGCACAGCCAGCAGCCCACATATCTGTTCAACTCCCTTGCTCTTTTCCTTTCTGGTTGTCAGGCACTAATGTAGTCCTTAGACTTGCAGTGCTTGGTGAATAAACCAGTTCTTAGGTTTTTACAGGGATGCTGCTTGCAAATATTCAAAATGGTTATGCCATCAGGACAGCCAGAAGTCCACAGCTCTGTTTGTCACCTTCTTCACTGTTTTCCTTTCTGTTTATCAGGCACCAGTGCAGACCTTGCCCATGTAATCCCTGGTGAGAAGAGCCAATTCTTAGGTTGCTACCTGGTGGCACTTGCAAATATTCAAAATGGCTGTGCCCTCAAGAAAGCCAGCAGTCTGCAGCTCCATTTGTCTCCTTACTCACTGATTTCATTCAGGCTTTTCTACTAGTTTGTATTTAATCCATTTCTTTACCCTTCTCTTCAAAGCTCAGTTTTCTAGAATCTTCTGTGTCAGTTTCAGATTGATTCTTATTCCTTTCCAGAGAGTCTGTGTAATTTGTCTGCCAATTCTGCCATCTTTCTAGAACTCGTGCAAAGTTTTTTTTTTTTTTTTTTTTAGATACTGTAGTTGATTGCCAACATCATACAATGGAACCTTTGCATTAACAATGATATCCTAATAATGTAGCAAACAATTTAAGTTGCATTTAAGTTGAATTGATTGATCTTAAACTAAAATGAACAATTATCAGTAATAAATAGTAAATATGACTTTCTCCTTCAGTAGCTTCTTTATTCTAGAATTTTACTTTGAGTTAGGGTCTGAAGAACAAAGAAAAAGACTTGGATATATCTACACAGCCACAAGTCCAAATACATCATTTATCTCCAACTCTGCCTTTAGCACCATGTGTCAGTTGAATGGAAACACTTATCTCTCCATTTCCTGAGAAATAATACAGAAAGTTAGTAGAATCAGATTATGCTCACATACATCTATTTCTCCTTTGTAGCTTCATGGCCAGGTACATAATCCAGGCATTTATCTTCATTTTCCTAGACTAGAGTGAAAGAGTTCTCAACTTGGTACTGCTCTCCAGGATGCTCTCCTCTTTCCCAAACCAATCTGTTTCTAGGACTATAGAAGCTTATTTTCTGAGGAGCTATAGATATTATTCTTGTCGTAAATCCCATCAATGTTCTTCACAGCTTCGAAAAACAGGAAAAAGAAATTTCCCCATATCACCAGACCTGTCATGTTCTGATCTGACCTCTATCTCTGTTATTACTTATTTGCTACCAATTTCATTCACCTCCCAACCTTCAGAAATACTGCACTCCTTGCTTGTAGTTTCTTGAACAATCTTGAGCACATGTTCTTTTTTGTTTTTTCTTTAGTGCCTACTCACATTTATAGAAATGAAAACTCCTGTTCATTTTTCATGGCTTCACTTGAAGCCCTTACTTTCCAAAGCTTTCTCTGAATTTTCTAGACAGAACTA
The DNA here is from genome assembly GCF_000298275.1 of Orycteropus afer afer. Taxonomy (NCBI): domain Eukaryota; kingdom Metazoa; phylum Chordata; class Mammalia; order Tubulidentata; family Orycteropodidae; genus Orycteropus; species Orycteropus afer. The sequence continues at coordinate 709,378 of NW_006922285.1, forward strand.
AGTCCTTTCATTTTAGGGGGAAATTGTCATGTGAATTTTTTTTCTTTTAAGCTTTACTATTTTTCTCTTCACTGGACAGTATTTCCCTCAGTCTAACTTATATTTTATTTTGTCATGTGTTCCATTTGCTTTATTCTTTGCCTTTTATTTTTAAATAAAATATTTTTATTTAAAATATAAAACATTTTATATTTTATATAAAAATAAAAATATATTTTATTTGCTTTTATTCTCCATTCAAAGTTTTTGGAGTCTTTTCTCACATTTACTTTGGTCTTTTCTTCCTTTCTTGTCTTTTTAATGACCTTTTGCTTTCTTCATGTATGATGTTTTTGATGTCATCCCACAATTTACCTGGTTTTCAGTCACTGGTATTCAGTGCATCAAATCTATTCATTAGATGGTCTCTAAATTTAGGTGGGATATAATCAACGTCATATTTTGGCTCCTGTGGACTTGTTCTACTTGTCTTCAGCTTCAACTTTAATTTGCATATGAGCAATTGAGGTCTGTTCTACAGTCAGTTCCTGGTCTTGTTTTGGCTAAAGTTATTGAGCTTCTCCATCACCTCTTACCACAGATGTAGTCTCTCTGATTCTTGTGTATTCCATCTGGTGAAGTCCATGTATAGAGCCATCATTTATGTTGGCTATGCACATATTTACAATTAATAAGTTGTTGGTCTTTCAAAATTATACACTGGGTCACTATGAGTCAGAGCCAACTGGACAGAATCTAATAACAACAACCTATATTTATATCTATCTCTCTGTTTATCACTATCTATCTCTACCTTTACATGTTATCAAAATCTATATTCAACATCAAACATATTGCCTAAGGAATAATAATGACTTAAACTGTTGGTAAAGGATCTCTGGTGGTGCAGTGCCTAAGACATTTGACTGCTAACCAGAAGGCTGGCAGTTCAAACCCACTGGGTACTCCATGGAAGGCAGCTGGGGCAATCTACTTCCATAAAGATTTACCTCCTAAGAATCCCAATGGGGTCTCTATGAGTCAGAATTGACTCAATGCAATAAGTTTTGTTTGGTTTTTAAACAGTTGGTAAATGAATTAGGTTTTTATATTTTTAATTTAATTTTTATTGTGACTTGAGTGAAAATTTACAGAGCAAAAATTCATTTTCCATACAGCAGCTAATATACATTTTGCTTCATAACAATAACTGCAATCATTACAATGTAGCAGCTCTCTTTCCACTTCCTCCCTGAGTTATTTCTTCCTTGTGTTCTTCTTTCCTATTTATTCCTGCCCTCTGAGATATCTCCATGTGAAGATATTGCCCTTCTCTTCACCCATGATTGATCATTCTGGGGAGTGTATCCACCTGATGTAAATGTTCACCCTATGTGCCTGTCTATTATTTGGCTGGAAGCCATGAATTGAATTAGTTCAATTTCAGACTTGAAGAGTAACTAGGTGCTATAGTCTCAGGGGGTCTCACCAGACTCTATCAGACCAGTAAACCTGGTCTTTTTGTGATTTTGAGTTATATTTCACATTTTTCTCCCACTCTATCCAGGATCTCCTGTACTGATTTCTTTCTGAGTGTTTGACAGTGATAGCTTCGCCCCATATAGTGTTTCTAGTCTCATGGTCATGAAGTTTGCATGGCCCAGTAGTCTCTGGACTGACTGTTTCCATGAGTCTTTGGTGTTGTTCTTCATTCATCTTTGCTCTGTATGAAGAGAAAACAATTGTTACATCTAGGTGGGTGCTTATAAGCTTTCAAGACCCCAGTTGCTACTCTCCAATGTAGAATGCAGAACTATGTATTTGTGTACTATGTTATGCCAATTGAGCTTGATGTCCCCTGAGATCATGGTCCCAAGCCCACAGGTACAACAATTTGCTCCATGGGGAGGATTGACTGTGCTAAACGAATTAGTTTTTAAAAATTGGTATTTACTTCCAACTATAGTCTGAAAAGAAAATTTATTCAATTTTCTCAGCTTTATTGGTTTATTATCCAAAATGAAAATTATTTTATAAAGTCAAATACATTCTATGCTATTTTGAAATATTTTCAGGGAATAGTTTGCAGGGAATACTAGAACATAGTTTTTCCTCTTTATTCCTGTCATAATTCAATCCATTTGTGTTACATAAACAACTGTATCTGCCTTCATTCATTCTAAAGTGGAAATATATTTTCCTTATATATTGTGTCTGCCTCAGGGCCAAAAGCTTAAGAATTATTGCCTAGATGAGTTAACATACTTATCTATTACCTGGACACTACTTAATTGCGTAAGTTGATCACTCATATGAATTCAGATAGGTCAAACTTGGAAACAAAAGAGTTATTTGTTCTCAACAAATGTCCAATGAGAAGATGGTGAGCACCTGCTGAGATCACTCTGAAGAATGGCATCAGTATATACTTGGCTGACCAGTCCCTGAAAATGGGGCTTAGCCTATAATCTGTGCACATCCAGTCATGTTCTTACATTTTCCTTCCATTACAGCTCTACAAACTCCTTCTTAGCCATCTATACTGATCCCTTATAATCCCTCTGGATTGTTAGGGAAAAAAAAAAAAAAAACACGTAAAATAACCTGCCTGACACTAATTTCAGCTATCTCAAAACTACTTGGATGGACCGTTCTTATACGATAATGTTTCCTTGTGCCATGGTCTCTCACTTGGACTTTTAATTCTACTGACACAATATCTTGATCCCCTGCTCCTATCACTGTAAAGATTATATTTTAAGATTTAATAGATTCCTTGTCTGCTCTGATCTATCTTGCCTGTCCAGCTGCTGAAATGTTTCTTTAATCTGCGGCAAAACATCACTCTTGATCATTAAGTAACCAGAAAGTTGCCTTGATTAAACTGATACACTAGAGATATTTTGAATTAGAGAATATAACTCTTATTTCAAATTCATCAAATTAACTCGTTATATCTGATAAGATGTAAAGTCTAAAACTTTAAAATATTTGATGTTAAGTTTGAAATCTCAAACATAAAAACTGAATATATAGACATTAAAAAAAAAAAAAAAAATCCTGTCCCTCTCTTACCAATGGGAAGACTGTTCACCTAAGAGTGTATTAGTGATTTGCAGCAACAGCTAGTTTAAAAACAGAGTATGGCCTAGAAATGAGGCTTCCTGGGGCAAATGTTGGTTACCTCTAAGCCTGTTAAATTCTCTAAGCCTTGTTCTCTTATCCATAAAATGAGAGTCATATTGTAAGAACTAAATAAATATATATATATATATATATATATATATATATATATATATTAACTCTGTGTGCCTTTTATATGTAAATAGCACTGGAACTATCTTTACTTCCTCCTTCTTTTCCATCCCCATACAAAATCCTTAACAAATGTCTCAATTCTATCTTCAAAATATATGTATATACTCCTCTCAATCTCCATATAAATGTGAGGTCCTTAATAAGGAGGAAAAGAAAGTTATTTGTCTTCCCATACCAACTTTTGTTCTCAACCACAAATACACTTTTACACATCTTCTATGAAAGCATAACTAATCATGTCACTCTCAGCAGTGGTTCCTCATTGAATTAAAATAAAGTTAAAATATTTTTACAATGTAATTTTTGTTAAAATTCCCTGGAGTTGTAGAGTGCACAGCCTGTATAGTCTATGCAGAAAAGATGTGTTTTCCTTATGATATGCTATTTCATCAATCTCTAGCTCCCCTTCCTAATCCTTATCACAATTGGAAGCAATACTGAGTTGCTAATTTTTTATTTAAATCCTATATTTCTTGATAGACTGTCAGTTTCATTAATACTGTATCAAGTCTGTGTAAGTCACCACTGTATGATCACCCTATACTATATTATGCCCTCAGAGATAGTCTGAAACAAATATTAGTAGGATTAATAAATGAAGAAATACCTTACTAATTGGCTGACAGTATGATGAACTTTGGAATGAACTTTGGAATAAAGTTGTAGAGAAGTCATTGTTAGGTTAACAATTTATGGGGATAAAGATAATGAATTTCTTATTTTTTTTAATTTGTGTAATCTGGATACCCATTTGAGGAAGTCTAATTTATTTCTTAAGGTCCAGTTTAAGTGGCATTGCTTTTACGATGGCTTCCATGAGACCTAAGTCCAAAATATAATAATATCTTGATTCTTGGACTTGCTCTGGGATATGTCATCTTCGCTATCCTTTTAAGCCCTTGTAATATTCTGCCTTATCTCAGTACCCAGACTGTGTGGTCAAGTCCATTTGATACCAAGTCCATTTCCTCACATAAATTTGGGGGAGGGGCCCTCAAACTCATTTCTGCAGTGTTGATTCTGACACACAGAAATTCATGGGCCCATAAACTCCTGGAATTGAGTCCTAGGTGGCATTTCTTATGCATATCTAACAAAGTCTAACACTATGTTCTGTATGCAGAAATAAAACCAATGACTGTCAAACACATGAATGAGTGAATGGATAATTTGGAATTAGCTACAAGTGTCACTGTTCTATAGTGTGGTAGTTAAGTTTGTGTGTCAACTTGGTTAGGCCTGGATGAGTGGCTATGTAGCTGGATATAGTTATTCCCCATGGTAAGATTAGAAATTAACTCCATGGTGGAATCTATTGGAGCAGCTGAGTAGCTGCATTAAAGATATGATCTGCTTGCCATATATAAGTAGCACCTTTGGGGATGGTCTCTAGCTTATGGCACACTTGAACCCTGCCTGTAGCCATGTCATTGTTCAGCAGCCTGCCATGCTCTGCCAAGGTTGGGACTTTCAATGGACTTGAATGAATGGCCTGCCATGTGGTTTGGTAACATAGGGACTGTGCCTTATTACTTGTCAACTTTGGGCTTGTCAGTCTCAGCAGCCAGCAGCTTTCTGAGTGAAAAAAAAAAAAAAAAAACGAGCTCTAGTGGGCTAGGAGCAGGAGGCAGAGCTGAAACCTAAGGTTGAAGGGCTTTCACCTAGCCCCTAGAGCCTGGCACCTTGAATTCAAACTTAAAGACTCCAAACTGTAAGAGAATAAACTCCTGTTTCTTCAAGCCATCCCATTTGCAGTACTATTCCTGTCAGAGCAGCACTAGGTAACCACAACATATAGGGTAAACCAAAAACCAAAACCAAACTCACTGCCTTCTAGTTGGTTCCCACTCATAGTGACCCCTCCTTGGATTCCCAAGGTGCTTTCACTATGGAAGAAGATTGCCCAATCTTCCTTCTGAGGAGTGGTTAGTGGGTCAGAACCACCAGCCTATAGGATAAGAATGAAAAAAATGGAAAGATGAGAAATTTATATTTTGAAATTTTGGAATGCCTCAAAGAAAAGAAAGAAATATTAAGATCATCAGAAGACATAATTTGTGAGATCTACAGATATATTGCCATATGAGACCCAGAAAGCAATTTACTGAAAATTTATTTATCAGACAAGTTTTCTTCTTTGCTTTTCAGTTCTGTTTTTCTTTTTTTTTTTAAATTCTAGATAATTAAATACATTTGTTTTAGATTTTATTTTGTATGTTGCAATAAATATTATAGTATTACTTAAATATTAGATGAAAATTATAATTCTGTTATCATAATCCAAAATTCCTTTATTTTCATGTGTTTCCTTTCTGATTTTATTTTCAAGAACTCAATGTGCTAATATGGCTCCAGTTATGGTGTACAAATAAGTTCTTTTCCTTTTCCATGTTACTGTGTATTATAATTTGAGGAAATAATTTCCTCATACATTTTCCCAGTTATTACATGAGAATTTTTTTTTTTCCTTTATGTGAGAAACACATTCATGAAAAGTTTGGTTTTAATAAAATTAGATTTATTTTCACTAAATTATATTAACTTTACTCTAGATGGGAAGTTAACCTAGATAGCCATTAGCATTTTTCCCTATTTTAGCTTCTGAGAAACTAACAATTCTGATAAACTTATCTTCATTTGCCATGAAAATTTAATGGACAATGACTCTTAATATTTAGTTTGAAGACAAATTTTCATAGTAGGGATAGTACAGGTTTAAGGGTTTATAAACACCAAGTTTAACTTGTGACTTTCATACTTCTGAGCTGTGTGGGCTGAGACAACTTGTTTTAATTGTTTGACTCTCAGTTTATTCATTTGTAAAATGGTTACAGTAATTCCTAAGTTGAAGGACGTTGTGCAAAAACTCAGGTAAAATGACAAAGCCTCTTAAACTCTAGTTCTTCTTCTATTTATCTTCACTAACATCTTTACCCCCAGCCACTCCACATACTAGATCCTATCTACATATTTTATGCAAACCCCTCAGTCCCTCATATCTGTAACCTATGGATTTTCCAAGTAACTGAAATAATGTAAGGACACAATTTGGTTTCAGTTGGACAGCTGAGATATTTAGTTAGTATTTTCTTTCTTTATGAAAGTATAGATAAATTTATTAAATAATATAAGCTCAGAATATATTTCAAAGGGAATGATGGTTTATAATAATAACAGGAGCAATAACAATCATAAAATTGCTGTTTATCGAGTTCCGGCAAGATGGTAGACTAGGCAGAAGGACTGCACAGACCCTCTTCAACAAAGAAAAGGGAAACCAATTAACACAGACACAGAAGATAATATTGGATCCCTGAGCCTTGAAGGGAAGGATACAGAAGTGGACTAAATCCCAACTAGCAGAAGAATTTACATGACAATACCAAAACAGGAGACATACAGAACTGCGGTCTGGCATCAACCTGAGAGACCCTGATGGTATAGATGGCTTGGAGATTCCCGAGTGCTGGTAGGACCTAAGAATTAACCTAAAAATCACCCAGCTAACCAGGAACTGCACAGACTGTGCACAGTGGCTGGGGAACAAACAGAGAAGATGAAGAGAAAGGTGGGCCTGGCTGTGGAATTTTGCTGGTCCCGAGGGTGCGGCGTTGTGTAGGTTTAAAAAGTGGCTTGACAATTTCGGATATTTAAAAAGACAGTGCTCTCGCAGATTTCTGTGGTGGTAGGACTTAAGAATTAACCTAAAAATCACCCTGTTAGCCAGGGACTACACGAAGGACTGTGCACAGTGGCTGGGGAACAAACGGAGAAGGTGAAAAGAAAGGTGGGCTGAGCTGTGGACTTTTGTCGGTCCAGAGGAAGCCGCCATTCTGAAGGTTTAATAAGCGGCTTGAATATTTTGGATATTGATGAGAAAGCACTCTCACAGATTTCTGGGGCTTAAGAACACATTCTGCTTTCCAGCAACCCCAAGTATACTCAGGATATTAAAGAATGAAAAGGTACGACATTCTTCTTGTTACTACAACCTATACCCGCTTGGTGATTTGAGGTGTGGCCATCCCCACTCCCAACTACCTTCTGGGCCCACAGGAACTCCATCACAGT